>NC_053392.1:32196854-32219709 GCF_905171765.1 Bufo bufo | reverse complement strand
CGTTTCGAGACACATGCTGGTGTAAGGCGGGCACGGCACAGCTTGAAAAATAGTGGCGGCTGGGGAAAGAGTACCGCGGGACAACATCAGGCTGCGGAAGGCCTCAGTGTCCACAATCCTAAATGGCAACATTTCCAGGGCCAGTCATTTTGAAAGGTGCGCATTTAGTGCTATGGCCTGTGGGTGGGTGGCTGGGTATTTGCACTTGCATTCAAATGCCTGGGGAAAATACATTTGGATGCTGCACTGGGACAGAGAAGTAGATGTGGTCACTGATGGTGCTTGCAAAGGTCCAGGTGCAGTGCAGGAGGTATCCCCGTCTGCGCCTTCGACAGGCGATTGGCCATCACATACCATAAGGGAAGAAGAGGCAGTGGTGTGACCGCAGACACAGATTGTGGACCCAGGTGTTCGTCCCACTTATTACGGTGCTTGGATGTCATGTGGCGGATCATGCTGGTGGTGGTGAGGTTGCTAGTGTTCACGCCCCGGCTCATTTTGGTGTGGCACAGGTAACAAACTACTATTCTTTTGTCATCCGCACTTTCCCCCAAAAAAGCACCATATTGCGGAACGCCTACCCCTTGGCAAGGGAGATTTACGCAAGGGTGTGTTCGGTGGAACAGTTGTGGGCATGTTTGGTGTGGCCTGCCTTCTCCATTTTGCCACCCCACTGCCTCTTCCAGCCTGTTGCAGTGCTGCAGATCCTTCCCCCTCTGTATTGCTGTCCTTGCTTGGCTTTTCACCTTCCCAGGTTGGGTCAGTGATTGACAACCGTGTCTCATTCTCTTCATCAACCTCTTGAGACTGTAATTGCAGTTGACTTATTGGCAACTTTGTCTCATCATCATCATCCACCTCATTAAACACTATTTTCCGTTCCCCACCGTCATGTTCTTGTGACTGTGGATGCTCAAGAGGTTGGGAATCAAGGCACAAGATCTCAGGTCCCTCTTCGAGCGTGCTTGGCAAGAGGGCTAAATCAAGTAATGGCAATGAAAAGAGCTCCTCGTAATTTCCGAGTGTGGGATCACTTGTTTGGCCAGACTCTACATGATGGTGGGAGGAAGAAGGATCAGGGAGAGGATTCTGTTGACCTGACTCTTGGCTACTGAGACTAGACTTGGTGGAAGACAGGGTGGTGCTTAACCGACTGGAAGCATTATCTGCTGCAATCCAACCGACCACCTGGTCGCACTGGTCTGACTTCAAGAGTTTTGTCCTGCGATGCCCTGCAAACTGGGACATGAAGCTAGGTATCGTGGATGATTTTTTTTTTCTTGTGCTCTGGCAGCAGGCACAGTTTCAATGCACCCAGGGCCACGGCCTCTGCCTGAACCTTCAGCATCACAGCCAATTCCCCGTTCCTTACTGCTCGCCTTCTTCATACTAAATGTTATATGTATGCTTGACACACAAGATGCGGCACGGATGTCACAGTTCACAGCTAGCACAGTATATTGAAAAAGTACGTAAAAGTATAGAAAAAGGAAAATAGATTTCACTCATATTTCTACAATCTCTGGCCCTGACACACAGAAAGTATTGGACAGATGTCACAAGTCACTGGTGACACCCTCTATATAAAAGGTATTGAAAATGATGTAAAAAATATATTAATTTTCACTTATGTTTCTCACATCTCTGGCCCTGACACACAGAAAATATTGTTCAGATGTCACAAGTCCATGCTGACCCTCTCTACAGTGTATAAAAAGTATTGAAAATGTTGGGACAAATATAGTAATTTTCACTTATACTTCTCAAATCTCTGACCCTGACACACAGAAGGTATTGGACAGATGTCACAAGTCACTGCTGACACCCTCTATATAAAAAGTGATGAAAATGATGGAAAAAATATAGTAATTTTCAGTTTTATTTCTCAAATGTCTGGCCCTGACACGCAGAAGGTATTGGACAGATGTCAGAAGTCACTGCAGACACCCTCTATAGAAAAAGTATTGAAAATGATGGGAAATTCTTTTTTGTACTTTAGCTATAAAATACTGCCAGCCTGCCACCACACACAATAGTCCTTAAAAGGGAAACATTTTTCTACTAAATTGATTGCTATCAGACTCCCTACACTCTCTGTCCCTTCCGAAGCACAGCTCTCCCTGTCTACAAATGAGCCGAACATGGCTACTGACATTACAGTGAGGGCACTACTTACCTGCACGTATATTGGCTGCATAGCAGCCGCGAAATGTGCGGGAAGGAGACTCGAGCATTGTGCTCTAGCACATGCGGAACTCGGCCCCATACCGCCATGTGCCGAGCATAGCGATGTTCGAGCCGAACAGCAGTTAAGCCGAGCATGCTCGCTCAACACTAGATATTATAACTTATTACTTGTAATTAGCAATCCACAGGGCGGTCTCCCTAACGGCAGGCAAAAACCTCTGCTCCATTCTTTGTACAGGATGCTTTCCTAAACTCTGTTCCAAAATGTCCATATAGGGATGTGGTAATAGACAACCACGCGTATAGTCATCCGGTTGTGTCCAGGCGCTTTTAGGCTTCTCCCGGTCACTGGTGCTTGTGGAGCCCATGAGATAATGCTGCTTCTATCTCCACTAGACTTACTCTATATCCATAAGCAACTCTGGTCTGTGCTAGGTAGCTATTATGCTGGTTTCCATTCTCCCTCAGCCTGGCCACAGCCAAGGAGCTAAAATGGCAGCTACATCCTGGACAGGTGCTGCTCTACACCTGCTCACACATAACTAGTTTCCTTCCTGTTCTTCCACTGTTCTCCTGTTCTCCCATGTATTAGCAAAGCCTCTGATATATATAAAAGTGGTGCCAGCATCGCCCATGGGTGAATAGATAAATGACACTCTCCTCTAAAACAGCCTGTTATAAGGAATTTACAGTTTACACAGCAATACATTGACATGATATATACAGAAGTTTGAAGTACCCATGACCATCACTAAGTGGGACACTGCAAATGTCTCCAACTATGCCCCTCTCTCGATTTACATAAAATACATTATTTTCATGTAGAGATCCAAGAATTATGTTGGAGGCATGTAGTGTATGTAGTGTAATGCTGTTCTGCACCTCGTTTGCCTGGGCAAACTGAGTCACACAGGGGAGGAACTTTCTGTGTCCTTTAGCAAGAAATCGAATCCTGGCTTTCTCCACAACAACTCAATATCAGAACCATGGTGACCGACAACGGGAAGAACATGGTGTCGGCGCTGCGTCAAGGATGGCTGAGCCGTGCGCCCTGCATGGCACACGTGTTCAATCTGGTTGTCAAGCCGTTCCTGACAAGACATCCTAGAAATGGTCAGGAAACTTTGCATGCACTTCAGCCACTCAGACATCGCAAAGCACACCCTCCTTGAGCTGCAGCGGCAGAACGGCATCCCCCAACATAGGCTGATATGTGTCGTTTCCACCCGTTGGAATTCCACCCTCCATATGTTGGACTGACTGTACGAACAGAGAAAGGCCATCAACGGTTTCTTGATGATCCAAGCAGACAGGAGTACTCCCCTGTGTAACTTCGATGTCAGCCAGTGGCAGCTCATGCGTGACATCTGCCATTTGCTCAGGCCCTTTCAGGAGGCTATGTTTTTTGTCAGTCACCAGGACTATGGGATGAACAACGTCATTCCACTGCTTCATGTCCTGGAACAGATGCTGGTAAATCTGGCTAGTCAGAGGACAAGAGACGGGGCGTCTAGAAAGATGGCGGCAGAGTTTGATAAATTTGTCTGTAAAGATCTCTGTTTATAGTCTGTGAACGGGAACATAATTTATCACAAGGATATGCAAACACCTACTAATGGGGTGTTACCCCCCAGAAGTAGGTCATCGGCACGAAGGGGCAGTCATTTTCACAGCTCGAGGTATAACGGCTACTAGGAGCCCACGGCTATCGTAGGGTTCCAAAGAAACTTTGACTGTTGTTTTGTTAAGCTGGTGATTAGTTCTCAGGACCTTATGTGGCTAGCAGAGATGTGGACCGAGTATGACGTGTCTGGATCAGTGTCGGCCACAGAGCGTGGTTTATCTGTGGCCGTCGAACCTCGCATGGACATTGCTTATGCCATCCTCGCAGAGGACTTCAAGACTTCATGAAATTATATTCATAAAAAAAAAGGATGAGGTCACGTTGGAAGAAGTGGACAATTTATTCCAATGTCTTTACACGCATTTCTTCAGACACTTTAGAATCCACTTATCAGCAACCCAGCTTGTCAAGGTGATGGCATCTGTGGCATCAGTGCATTGTGAAGGAAAAGTTCTTCAGTAAGGACTACCTAATCCGAGTGCAGGGATTCATCATGGAGCTGGCCATCAATAACATCCAGTATTGAACTCATGGGCGACTCTGATCTTGGACCTTGTCCACAATGTTCGGGACCCCCCCAGACGTCTTACATGTTTTAGACATGATCCCTGCAGTGCTTACTACATGTTTTACCACTTCTAACCGTTCTGTTACAGCGGTTGTAAAATCTGCACATACTAAGGCTTATTTATGCAGATTTTCGGGTGTTGCCTGCACCGACCAGTTACCATCCAGCTATGATTGTGTAGCCTGGAATGAGCTGGAGTCAGCTTCTTCGCTGGACTGTCCTCCAGTTATCAGCCATAACCCAATACATTTCATGATCAATATGTATTACCATCGTGGTCACCCCGACACTGGTCGTCAATCTATTCTTGTTGATTAAGCACTTTTATTTTCAGTTGGTCTTTTAAATCTTGTTAGGTTAAGGTTTTGCACCTTCTGTGCCTGCTGTGTCCTGTTTGTGAAATAAAGTTGTTGTTTTTTTTCCCCCGTTCAAAAAATATATAAAGAGTTGGCGTGTGATTTGGTAGACAAAAGCAGGAGTGTGTACAAACCACATAATACGTGTAAATATTTCCTTCACAAGTCATCTCTGTTTTGGATACACTCCTGTTTTTTTGGGCATTACAATACAGGTGGATTGCCCAAATGCTGGCCGAGTAAAGGCTGATGCTCCACAGACAGGATCTGTTTTTTGGAGGTTATTGTTCTGACTGATAAGAGTAAGGGCAAAATAATCAGTGACGTCAACACAAATTTACTGCTGACACCCTCTCCACTCTGTCAGGGGGGCTCTACTTGTATAAGAGTTTAATAGAACAGGTTCTGCAGAAATCTATGTGGAATCAGCTTACGAGTTGACGGTGTAAATGAAGTACGCTTCTTCTTGGCGCTAACATTGACCTGTAAGGCTGAGTTCCTACTTGAGTTATTTGGTCAGTTGTTTGTCCCCGTGACTGCCCAAATAAGTGAAGTGTGCAGTGATTCTAAGAGCAAAGCCGGTCATCTACATGTCATACTGACTCACAGTATTATTTCACTACCAAAGCAGACTCCCTAGGCGTGTTACATCAAGGCACAGTGTTCTACACCCCTATAAAGGCTCTCTGTAGCCCAGAAATAGCTGTATTTTAACGCGATTTGACACATATATATTCGGATCCAAACACGTTTCCCAAAAAAATTGGCGAACAAGCAAATCAAATTAAAAAAAAAATCCCTCATCTGTTGTCACAAATAATTTCGAATTGAATCTTTTTGTGAATTTTGGCGAACCATCTGAATTCAATTTTTGAGAAATTTGCTCATCTCTAGTGTTAGGCATAACTTTCTACAATTAAAAGGGGTTGTCCAGTGGCAGAGAAATTTTTTTTTTTTTTTCACAAATACTTACCGTATTTTTCGCCCCATAAGACGCACTCCCCCCCCCAAAAAAATGGGAGGAAAATGCACCTGCGTCTTATGGGGCGAATGCTGACAAGTTTAACATCGCTGGCTGCGATGTGCGAGCGGAGGAGGGACTGGGAGGAGGAGCTGGGGGCCGGCAATTGCGGCGGGGCGGTGCAGTCACTGTACTATAGCCCCGCCCCGCCGCTCCAGTGCTGCACAAATATAAAATGTATTATTCAATTAAAAGTTATTAAACATGCCCCCCCTCACTCCTAATAGCACCGTATATCCTAATAGCTTCTGTATAGTGTTGAGCGAACAGTTCGAGCATAGTTCGGGTCCGTACCGAATTTTGGGGTGTTCGTGACACGGACCCGAACCCGAACTTTTTCGTAAAAGTTCGGGTTCGGGTTCGTCGTTCGGCATGTATTTTGGCGCATTTTGAAAGGCTGCAAAGCAGCCAATCAACATGCATCATACTACTTGCCCTAAGATGCCATCGCAGCCATGCCTACTATTGGCAAGGCTGTGATTGGCCAAGTGCAGCATGTGACTCAGCCTCTTTATAAGCTTGTGCGCACGTCGGGACGTGCTCACTCCCGATGTGAATAGAACAGGGATAGACGCAGCTGATGCTAGGGCGAGAATAGGCAGGGATAATTGAATAACTGGAAGCAAATTTCTCTCCTCCACCTGTGATTCATCTGAACAACTGCAGCTGAGCTGCTTTTTTGATAGGGATTGGCTATTTTTAGAGTGGCCAGAGTGATTTTTCCATCCACATGTATCTGGGCTGACCGCCGGCCGCCATTTTGCGACTTGTAGTGCTGCAGCAGAAGCTGCCACAGTGTGCATTCCAAAGCTCCAAACAAGTCAGACATCTACACCTGGGATTCAGACCAATAGCGATTTAGCAGCACAGTCCAAGGCTATTTTTTTTAAAGGTTGTGCAGACCATTTTGTGGCACATGTTACTGGGCTGATAGGCGGCGGCCATCTTGGGACTAGTGCTCTCTCCCAGCACAATCTCTCCCAACGTCCATTAATCACTTGTAATAGTGGTCTGTGCCATAGAAATCCTACATCAGGGACTTGGGTGTGCTTGTGTCACCCCTACTAATACCAGTCCACCTGTAATCCATACAGTGAAAAGCCATAAAGTATTCCAGTGAGGGAATTTTTTTTTTATTTAAAAAAGGCCAAGTTAGTTTATCTGGCGTTCAATATACTAGATACAGTTAGGCCTGCGTTTCATACATCTGGAATTAGCAAACTAATGTGCTGGGGTTGGGAAAACATATATGTACCCATACTAGAATCTGTCAAAGAAAGCGGTACTCACATATAACAGTCATTCCATCTGTAATCCATACAGTCAAAAGACTGAAAGTATTCCAGTGAGGGAATTTTTTTTATTTAAAAAAGGCCAAGTTAGTTTATCTGGCGTTCAATATACTAGATACAGTTAGGCCTGCGTTTCATACATCTGGAATTAGCAAACTAATGTGCTGGGGTTGGGAAAACATATATGTACCCATACTAGAATCTGTCAAAGAAAGCGGTACTCACATATAACAGTCATTCCATCTGTAATCCATACAGTCAAAAGACTGAAAGTATTCCAGTGAGGGAATTTTTTTTTTATTTAAAAAAGGCCAAGTTAGTTTATCTGGCGTTCAATATACTAGATACAGTTAGGCCTGCGTTTCATACATCTGGAATTAGCAAACTAATGTGCTGGGGTTGGGAAAACATATATGTACCCATACTAGAATCTGTCAAAGAAAGCGGTACTCACATATAACAGTCATTCCATCTGTAATCCATACAGTCAAAAGACTGAAAGTATTCCAGTGAGGGGATTTTTTTTATTTAAAAAAGGCCAAGTTAGTTTATCTGGCGTTCAATATACTAGATACAGTTAGGCCTGCGTTTCATACATCTGGAATTAGCAAACTAATGTGCTGGGGTTGGGAAAACATATATGTACCCATACTAGAATCTGTCAAAGAAAGCGGTACTCACATATAACAGTCATTCCATCTGTAATCCATACAGTCAAAAGACTGAAAGTATTCCAGTGAGGGGATTTTGCTTATAAAAAATAATATATTTCATTGTGGTGCGAGTTGAATCGCAACAATGAAGAAAAATACTATTAAGGGACGAGGACGCGGTCGTGGTGGTGTCCGTGGAGCCTCTGTTGCTGGTAGAGGACGTGGCCGTTCGGCCCCAGGCGCACACAGTAGGGAACGAACTCCCTCAACTAGCCGGCAGAATGTACCGCAATATCTCGTGGGGCCCAATGCCGCTCTTAGGATGGTAAGGCATGAGCAGGTACAGGCATTAATCGATTGGGTGGCCGACAGTGCTTCCAGCACGTTCACCACATGGTCTTCCACCCAGTCTTCTGCGGAAAGCGCACAGGTGGCACCTGAAAACCAAGCCCATCAGTCTGTCACATCACCCCCAAGCATATCAGGGAAACGGTCTGAGCCACAAGTTATGCAGCAGTCTCTTCTTCTGTTTGAAGACTCTGCTTCCAGGGTTTCCCAGGGGCGTCCACCTAGCCCTTCCCCAGTGGAGGAAGACATACCATGCACTGACGCACAACCACTTATGTCTCCAGATGAAGAGGACATGGGAATACCACCACAGCAGAGTCACCGACTCTCTGATGATGACGAAACACAGGTGCCCACTGCCGCGTCTTTTTGCAGTGTGCAGACTGAACAGGAGGAGGTCAGGGAGGGAGACTGGGTGGAAGACGATGCAGAGGACGATGAGGTCTTAGACCCCACATGGACTAAAGGTCGTGGCGATGACTTTCACAGTTCAGAGGAAGAGGTAGTGGTGAGACCGAGACAACAGCGAAGCCAAAGAGGGAGCAGGGGGCCAAAGCAGACGAGCCGCCGCCCCCAGAGTTCGCCTGCTACTGGACATCGCCAACAGGGACCCAGCCCCACAAAGGCAGCTTCAAAGAGTTCCCTGGCATGGCACTTCTTTAAACAATGTCCTACCGACAAGACCCGAGTGACTTGCACGCTCTGCCATCAGAGCCTGAGGCGAGGCATTAACGTTCTGAACCTCAGCACAACCTGCATGACCAGGCATCTACATGCAAAGCATGAACTGCAGTGGGGTACACACCTTAAAAACCAGGCACTCGCTGAGGCTCCCCCTGCTCCCTCTACCGCTGCTGCCTCGGCTTCCGCCTCGAGAGGAATGTTGCCACCTGCCGAGCAGCAAACAGAGGATGTGCCACCGACACCACCACCACCGCCACCGTCAACTAGCGTCTCCACTATATCACACAGCAGCGTTCAGCTCTCAATATCTCAAACCTTAGAGAGGAAGCGCAAATTCCCCCCGAGTCACCCTCGAGCCCTTGGCCTGAACGCCAGCATTTCTAAACTGCTGGCCTTTGAAATGCTGTCATTCCGGCTGGTGGACACAGACAGCTTCAAACAGCTGATGGCCATGGCTGTCCCGCAGTATGTGGTTCCCAGCCGCCACTACTTCTCCAAGACAGCCGTGCCTTCCCTGCACATGCAAGTGTCCGATAAAATCAAGTGTGCACTGCGCAACGCCATTTGTGGCAAGGTCCACCTAACCACAGATACGTGGACCAGTAAGCACGGCCAGGGACGCTATATCTCACTAACTGCACACTGGATGAATGTAGTGGCGGCTGGGCCCCCGGCGGACAGTTCCTTGGCGCACGTCCTTCCGCCCCCTAGGATCGCAGGGCATCATTCTCTGCCTCCTGTAGCCTCCTCCTCCTACTCGGCTTCCTCCTCCACTGCTTCCACCAGCTCATCCGGTCAGCCACACACCTTCACCACCAACTTCAGCACAGCCCGGGGTAAACGTCAGCAGGCCATTCTGAAACTCATATGTTTGGGGGACAGGCCCCACAGCGCAAAGGAGTTGTGGCGGGGTATTGAACAACAGACCGACGAGTGGTTTCTGCCGGTGGGCCTCAAGCCAGGCCTGGTGGTATGCGATAATGGGCGAAATCTCGTGGCAGCTCTGGGACTAGCCGGTTTGACGCACATCCCTTGCCTGGCGCATGTGCTGAACTTGGTGGTGCAGAGGTTCATTCACCACTACCCCAACATGTCAGAGCTGCTGCATAAAGTGCGGGCCGTCTGTGCGCGCTTCCGCCGTTCACATCCTGCCGCTGCTCGCCTGTCTGCGCTACAGCGGAACTTCGGCCTTCCCGCTCACCGCCTCATATGCGACGTGCCCACCCGGTGGAACTCCACCTTGCACATGCTGGAGAGACTGT
The DNA here is from genome assembly GCF_905171765.1 of Bufo bufo. Taxonomy (NCBI): domain Eukaryota; kingdom Metazoa; phylum Chordata; class Amphibia; order Anura; family Bufonidae; genus Bufo; species Bufo bufo. The sequence continues at coordinate 32,209,714 of NC_053392.1, read as the reverse complement.
GCGAGCAGCAGCAGGCCATAGTGGAGTTTCAGCTGCAGCACGCTCGCGTCAGTCGTACTGCCGAACAGCACCACTTCACCACCAATGATTGGGCCTCCATGCGAGACCTGTGTGCCCTGCTGCGCTGTTTCGAGTACTCCACCAACATGGCCAGTGGCGATGACACTGTTATCAGCGTTACAATACCACTTCTATGTCTCCTTGAGAAAACACTTAGGGCAATGATGTTAGAGGAGGTGGCCCAGGTGGAGGAGGAGGAGGAGGATGAGGGCTCGTTTCTAACACTTTCGGGCCAGTCTGTTCGAAGTGGCTCAGAGGGAGGTTTGTTTAAGCAGCAGAGGACAGGTTCACAAGTCGCCAGCCAAGGCACTGTACTGGAGGACGAGGAGGATGAGGAGGAGGAGGTGGAGGGGGACGAGGATGACGCAAGTTCACAGTGGGGTGGCAGCCCAGGCCCATCACTGGTGCGTGGCTGGGGGGATACGGTGGACGATGACGATACGCCTCCCACAGAGGACAGCTTGTCCTTACCCATGGGTAGCCTGGCCCACATGAGCGAATATATGCTCCAATGCCTGCGCAACGACAGCAGAGTTGCCCACGTTTTAACGTGTGCAGACTACTGGGTGGCCACCCTGCTGGATCCCCGGTATAAAGACAATGTGCCCACTTTAATTCCTGAACTGGACCGCGACCGTAAGATGCGCGAGTACAAGCGCACGCTGATAGAGGCGCTCTTGAGAGCATTCCCACATGTCACAGGGGAACAGGTGGAAGGTGAAGGCAGAGGAGTGGCAAGAGGTCGCCAACGCAGCTGTGTCACGGCCAGGTCATCTGAGGGCAGGGTTAGCATGGCAGAAATGTGGAAAAGTTTTGTCTCCACGCCACAGCTATCTGCACCGACACCTGATACGGAACGTGTTAGCAGGAGGCAGCATTTCACTAACATGTTTGAACAGTATGTCTGCACACCCCTCCACATCCTGACGGATGGTTCGGCCCCATTCAACTACTGGGTTTCGAAATTGTCCACGTGGCCAGAGTTAGCATGTTATGCCTTGGAGGTGCTTTCCTGCCCGGCGGCCAGCGTTTTATCTGAACGCGTATTCAGCACGGCAGGGGGCGTCATTACTGACAAGCGCAGCCGCCTGTCCACAGCCAACGTGGACAAGCTGACCTTCATAAAGATGAACCAGGCATGGATCCCACAGGACCTGTCCCTCCCTTGTGCAGAGTAGTCCTTATTAACTGCCTAAAACATGTCTTGTTGTGCTACGGGCCACTTCTTTATTTGATACAAATTTTATGAAACCCACAGTTGAATGAAACTCTTCTCTGTCTGGGCGCCGGGGCCTAACCAGATGAAAGTGGCCGGTTAAACTAACGGGTGACATGAAGCCATAACCTCTGCCATGCTACCTCTGTCTTCTGTCTGGGTGCTGAGGCCTAAGTCAAATAAAGCGGTCTTCTGCTGTGCTGGGGGATATGAAGCTAATCTCTGACCTCTCTCCTCTGTCTGGGTCCAAAGGCCTAAATCACTGAAAGAGGCCTTCTCCTGTGGTGTGTGATATGATGCCAGAATATGTGCTGTGGGGCCTCTCTCCTCTTCCTGGGTGCAGGGGTCAAATAAACTAAATTGTGGCCTACTCCTGTGGTGGTTGATATGATGCCTGATTCTCTGATGTGGAACCTCTCTCCTCTGTTTGGGTGAAGGGGTCAAAGTAACTAAATGGTGGCTTCTCCTGTGGTGGCTGATATGATGCCAGAATATGTGCTGTGGTGCCTCTCTCCTCTTCCTGGGTGCAGGGGTCAAAGTAACTAAATGGTGGCTTCTCCTGTGGTGGTTGATATGATGCCTGATTCTCTGCTGTGAAACCTCTCTCCTCCATCTGGGTGTAGGGGTCAAAGTCTTTCAAAGTCGCCTTCTCCTGTGCTGATTGATATAAAGCTGATGGTTGTGCCATCTGACATGGTTGCCAGGGTCTGATTCAATGGGGGCCTACTCCTGTGGTGGGTGATCTAAATGCCTGATTCTCTGCTGTGAAACCTCTCTCCTCCGTCTGGGTGTAGGGGTCAAAGTCTTTCAAAGTCGCCTTCTCCTGTGCTGATTGATATGAAGCTGATGGTTGTGCCATCTGACATGGTTGCCGGGGTCCCATTAAATTGGGGCCTACTCCTGTGGTGGGTGATCTAAATGCCTGATTCTCTGCTTTGAAACCTCTCTCCTCCGTCCGGGTGTAGGGGTCAAAGTCTGTCAAAGTCGCCTTCTCCTGTGCTGATTGATATAAAGCTTATGCTTGTGCCATCTGACATGGTTGCCGGGGTCTGATTCAATGGTGGCCTACTCCTGTGGTGGGTGATCTAAATGCCTGATTCTCTGCTGTGTAACCTCTCTCCTCCGTCTGGGTGTAGGGGTCAAAGTAACTAAATGGTGGCCTACTCCTGTGGTGGGTGATATGATGCCTGGTTCTCTGCTGTGGGACCTCTCTCCTTTGTCTGGGTGCTGTGGTCAAAATAATAGTAAGTGACCTTCTCCATTGGTGGGTGACTTGAAGCCTGATTCTGTGCTATGGGACCTCACTCCAATTAATATTGTTTAATTTTTATTTATTTTATGTTAACTCATCATTTCCCTATCTACATTTGTTTGCAGGGGATTTAACTACATTTTGCTGCCTTTTGCAGCCCTCTAGCCCTTTCCGGGTGTGTTTTACAGCCTTTTTAGTGCGGGTCCCCATTGACTTCTATGGGGTTCGGGTTCGGGATGAAGTTCGGGTCGAGTTCGGATCCCGAACCCGAACATTTTTCGAAAGTTCGGCCGAACTCGTCGAACCCGAACATCCAGGTGTTCGCTCAACTCTACTTCTGTACAATGCTGGCAGGCAGGCCGGGCGGGCGCCAGCGTAACTACCTGATGTCATGTGCCTGTGCGCCTACTTTATGAATGAAGCAGTCGGCGCCGGCAAGTGACGTCAGTGAGTGGCGTGCCGGCCGCCCGGCCTGCCTGCCGGCATTGTACAGAAGCTATTAGGATATACAGAACTATTAGAAGTGAGGGGGGCATGTTTAATAACTTTTAATTGAATAATACATTTTATATTTGTATACTGGGGGGGCGGGGGCGTTGGCAGGGGACGACGACACGGAAACTGTGGATGGCACAGTTAAGGGGTGGGGGTCTGTGGATGGCACTGTTATGGGCTGGGGGGGTCTGTGGATGGCACTGTTATGGGGTGGGGGGTCTGTGGATGGCACATATATAACAGTGCCATCTACAGATCCCCCCTGTAACAGTGCCAGCCACAGATCCCCCCTGTAACAGTGTCCGTCATTCACAGATCCCCCCATAACAGTGTCCGTCATCCACAGATCCCCCCATAAGTGTCCGTCATCCACAGATCCCCCCATAAGTGTCCGTCATCCACAGATCCCCCCATAAGTGTCCGTCATCCACAGATCCCCCCATAAGTGTCCGTCATCCACAGATCCCCCCATAAGTGTCCATCATCCACAGATCCCCCCATAAGTGTCTGTCATCCACAGATCCCCCATAAGTGTCAGTCATCCACAGATCCCCCCATAACAGTGTCCGTCATCCACAGATCCCCCCATAACAGTGTCCGTCATCCACAGATCCCCAGTAATTGTGCCATCCACAGACCACCATTAGTTCCAAACCCACCAAAAGCACACCTTTTGGTTAAAACATTTTTTTTTCTTATTTTCCTCCCCAAAAACCTAGGTGCGTCTTATGGGCCGGTGCGTCTTATAGGGCGAAAAATACGGTATATTTCCAGAAATTATAGGATAAAGCTAAAAAAATGATACAAATGTCAGATTCCTCATTTGTTTACATTTTGCGCACCTAAAAATGTTGATTAGGAATTATTCTGTATTTTCATAACTTTTTTCTATACAAAAGGGGGAAATTAAGAAAATAAAGCATGAGGTGGTCATGCGGAGGTTAATGCTACGGTAGCGTCTCTGAGACGTTCCTATCCTACAGGGAGGAAATAATTCATAGTAGGAAATTAAAATGAAAAATCAATATATTATAATGATAACAGAGATTGAGATTAATCCCAAGGGTTAAGTTTTCTTCTTATAAATATTGATAAAATTCTTAATAGCAAAAAGGAGACCCTGAAGATGTCGGGCAAAGAAATGGTATGTCCTATTTTACACTCTTTTCATAATACAATTATTCCACCCAACAATGGGATCCAGTGTTCAGGAGATTTTATTTCATGAATAAAATCTACAGAAACTAAATTATGTTGTAGAGGGACAGAGTTTACATTTTTTGCTTCAAAGACAAGTGAGATATTTATTTTATCACAGATTTTTCTTTCATTGGCTTTATCCGGCTTATCTCCTCAACAACAAAAAGTTTAGACAGCTGAAATCCAACTGCTTGATTATTATCGTACTCTGACGTACCCATACACACCAAATGCTTAGCTGTTTCAGCTACAATTGATGGGTTTCAGGTGGCATTCATCTAACGTTAGCTTTATACTACAGTGTCAAAGGCAAGTTTTGCTTTCAAACTCTACAGGATTTTTTTTTTAACTGAGGAGAAACATTAGTGATGAGCGGCAGGGGTCATATTTGAATTTGTAATATTTTGCAAATATTTTGTAGAATATTCGGTGAATATTCGTGTATTTGAATATTCATTATATTATACGTTTTTAACAAAAAAAATCGGCAATGTAATGATTGCGTAATATGTGAATATTACGCGATCAATACAGGCGTGGGTCAAAAGGAAAATATAGCACTATATTCAATATAGTGCTATATATTTGTTTTTTAGAATATTTGTATTTTTTTTCCATCTGAAGTCATGATTCCTCCCTGCTTAAATTGCTTGACAAGCAACTTAAGCAGGGAGGAATCATAACTTCAGATGAGAAAAATGATGAATATTCTAAAAAACTAATATACAGCACTATATCGAATATAGTGCTATATCTTCCTTTTTGACCCACGCCTGTATTGATACCGTAATATTCGCATATTACGCAATGATTACATTGCCGATTTTCTGAGTTAAAAAAAAGACGAATATTCGAAAAACAAACATATAGCACTATATTCGAAATAATCGCAAATTCTCGAAGTTGCGATATTTGCGATAAATATTCGTAATTCGAATATTCGAGCTCAACACTAGAAAACATACCTCTAGTTCTATGCAGTGTATTGCATCCTATTATATCTCCTATCTCTTAGCATCTCCCTAACCTTTCTACTTTACTATTTTCCTCCTGCCACTTTGATTGTATGGAGTTCTTTCATTATGAACTGGTATCAGAACAAAAAGCTCTTTGCAAAAATACCATACAAAACTGTGTGCAAGAAAATATTCCTACAAGGCCCTACAAGAATGGGTGGTACAAATATATTGAACAAATAAGTATTATCAAGCCTTTATAAATATGCTTTGTGAGGTCATCACAGTAGTATCCTTTGGCCTCCTTCTTCATAAAGACAACTAGACAGCCCGAGTAGATGTAGAAAATTCCCTAAATATATATATATTTCATAATTCTGACACTCCAGCAAAGGTGAACAGAACGAGTCACAACTTGAACTTGTTATATTCCATTTTTAGTTTGATGTCAAATTTTGCACTTTTTGATTGAATTTTTTTTATTTTTATTATTTTACGGGTGATATACGGTATTCGTTTTTATCTTCTATGTATATTGCAGGGTTACAACACTGAAGATATATATTTTACATTTGATTTTGGAAACCAAACCTTGTTCGATGTACTTTTTTTTATTGGCTTTCCTCACACCCTGAAGACGAGAATTTTAATGTTTGTTGGTTTGTTACCTATTTATATATTGACCATTTTAGGGAACAGTTTTCTGATTTGCACTGTTATCTTCAGTCCTCAGTTGCACTCACCCATGTATTATTTTCTCTGTATTTTGTCTTTTCTTGACATGTTTCACTCATCAAATTATGTTCTAAAAATGCTGTTTGACGTATTTTTTGTAGAAAGAAGAATTTCGGTGACCGGCTGCCTGACACAAATGTACTTTGGTTTGATTCTAGGGGGTACTGAGTTTGTGTTATTGGCTGTCATGGCGTATGACCGGTTTATCGCCATTTGCTTTCCCTTACATTACACCATCATCGTGAGCTGGAGGACATGTAAATACATCACAGTTATTATGTGGTCATGGAATATAATTATAAATTTAGTTCCTCCAATCTTTAAGCCTTTTGCATTCTGTAGAGGAAACAAGGTCAATCATTTTGCTTGTGAGAGTGTAGTCCTTCTAGAGTTGGTGTGTGGAGACATTGCCTTTTATAAATTAACTATGCTTATTGGGAGCTTGTTTAGTCTATTCTTACCATTTGTTTTCATTGTTTTCTCTTACATCTGTATCATTATATCGATATTAAATCTCAGCTCAGTTGATAGCAGATCAAAGACATTTTCCACATGCGCTTCACACTTGACTGTGGTTTTTATTATGTACGGGACATGTATGACCTTGTACATGGGGCAAAAAAAAGGTGATTCATCCAGCGTAAAATATGTTTCTATAATATATATCATCATTGCTCCTTTATTAAATCCTTTCATTTACAGCTTGAGGAATAAAGAAGTGAAAACAGCATTTTGGAAAATGTTGACCAGATATTCAGTACCACAATCATTATAATTTCTGTGCCAGGAACCTCTGTTTTCCTTTTTTTTTTTAAACAGGTCTGTGACAGTGCCACACCAGGAAAGGCCATCATGGAAGTAAGAAGCTCAAACTTGAAGACTGACTAAACAAAGTCATGTTTGCAGGTGATTTCCAGGAGAGAGATTTTGTCTTTTGGCACAGTGTTCACCTATCATATGAAATAAAAATGGAACTTTTGTTAACAGTGAGGAGCATTACGTATGTGAAAAACAGAGAGGTGCTGTAATATACAACTGGAGCAAAGGGTACCAGAAACTTTTCCAGTGAAGTAGATTCAGCTCAAATAGAAAATCGTCAGAAAACACTGCTCCTGTGTGTGTACATATGTGTATAGTCTAGGTTTGTAGCTCAGCCAGGGCCAGAGCAGCCATAGTAAAAATAATTTTTAATTCAAAGTTTTAATTTGTTTTTACAGTATCTAGACATATAAAACCTTTACATATGGGATATTGTTGCAATCGTACTGACCCAGAGAATGAAGGGCACACGTCAGTTTTGCCTCAAAGGGAATGCTGTAAGGAGAAAACCCATAAAACGGTGCAGGAATGGCATTTTTTTTCCAAAACCAACTCATTTGGAATTTTTTCCCTGCTTACCACTATATTGTATGCCATATTAAATGGTAGCTTTAGAAAGTATAGCTTATCCCGCAAAAAATAAGCCATTATATGGATATGTGAACAGAAAAATTTAAAAAGTTATGGCTCCAGGAATATAGGGAAGAAAAATTAAAATGCAAAGACGAAAAAACCTCCGGTGTCCAAATAGTTAAAAACAGACCACGCCAGCACATGTGTTTTGCTTTTTCATATTGCAAAGCTTCCAAAAATTGTCCCTTATCGGGGAAATATGATGTTTAAACACACATTGTTATGGTATTGAAAAAAAAAAAGAAAAAGAAAACTATGTCTTGGAGGAAAAAGGTTTCCAAAAATTCAGCCTTTTTGGGGTCACAGTTAGTCAAGAATGGACATCGGTCGGGACGGTTCGCGAATGCGCATCGCTATCAAATGTTCTCGAACCACGCTTTTGCGATGGCCCCCATTGATTTTAATGGCATGCTAACCTGAAAAACCTTCAGGTCATATTTGTAGCCACCAAATACTTACTACAAGTACATAAATAGTCCCACAACATGGACAGTGACATACCAGAGGGGGATCAATGGCAAAAATTCCCATAAGAAATATGTATTTTAATCAGGGGCCATTTTCATGCGTCCTAAAGGGAAATTCTCAAAAATGTGCCCTACTGGAGCCTAGAGAAATTGTATTTTAAGCCACAGCACTACAGGCCCCAAAAATTAGGCATTCACCTGACAGAAAAGAAATTGTGATTATGTGGCTGGAGGTACATTAGGCGGTCACTGGCTAAAAATTTAACTTTAGGCCTGTACAGGCCCCAAAAATTAGGCATTAACCGGACAGAAAAGAACTTGTGTGTCACGATCCGGTTCGCCCTGACGTCGTTTGTGCCCCCTCTCAGGCGGTATTGTCTCCCTGTGGGTATTCAGATCTGTGGTGCCCTTGCGTTTTGGCTGTGTCGTTCCGTGCTTGCTAGGGGCAACGCCCTTCTTTTGCTGCGGGGCAAAAGGCTTCTTTGCTGCGGTTTTTTGTCTACCCCTGACCTGATTAGGTACCTCCCTGCTTAGTTCTAATGGAGTAAATCTGCCTCTACGCTTCTGGGGTCTTTCCTTTTCAGGTGCGCTCATTAGGCTGCTACTTCTGTCTTTGGGCGTGGAGGTTCAGGGCTCAGTCTGCATAGCTTGTGGTCAGTTCTGTTAATTCATTCTGTTCCTGTTCTTGTATGCATTCTGGGGGTCAGTACTGTTAATTCAGGCTGTCCAGTACCCTGCTATGTTTCTGCTCTTCCTGTCCATGCCACTCCATGCCATGCCTTGAGGGTGTCTGTACCCTGCTATGTCTTTGTTCATGTCTGTCCTTGTCCATGCCCAGTGTGTGTTATGCCCTTTTGTCTCTGTCATGTCTGTTTATATTTTGCCTTGCCAGGTTTTGCCTTTGCCTTTGTCGTGCCATCTACGTCTCGGTATGGGCTGCCTGGTTCTCCATTGTTGTTTTCTCTTCCTTTCCATGTTTTGTACCTCTCTTTGCCTGTTCATGTTTCTATGCTATGTTCATGTAATGATGGCTGTGCACCTAGTCGGCTCCAGTTGGCTCCAGGTTCACCTTCGGAAGAGGGTTCCATGTGTACCCCAGAGGAAAAATGCCCTTTCTTTACAATGCCTTTTCTACGCCTTGCTCGCAATGCGTCCTGGAGGTACCCCCGGGACCTCCGGCATGTGACATTGTGATTATTTGCTTGCAGGTATATTAGGCGGTCAATGGATAAAAATTTTACTGTAGACCACTGGAGTACAGACCCCAAAATATAGGCATTCACCTGACAGAAAATAACTTGTGATTATGTGGTTGGAGGTACATTAGGCGGTCACTGGATACAAATTTTAATGTAGGCCAGTACAGGCCCCAAAAATTAGCCATTAACCTGACAGAAAATAACTTGTGATGATTTGACTGGAGGTACATTAGGTGGTCACTGGATAAGAATTTTACTGTAGGCCAGTGCAGGCCCCAAAAATTAGGCATTAACCTGACAGAAAAGAACTTGTGATTATTTGGCTGGAGATACATTAGGCGGTCACTGTATAAAAATTTTACTGTAGGCCACTGGAGTACAGGCCCCAAAATATAGGCATTCACCTGACAGAAAACAACTTGTGATTATGTGGTTGGAGGTACATTAGGCGGTCACTGGATACAAATTTTACTGTAGGCCGGTACAGGCCCCAAAAATTAGGAATTAACCCCTTAGGGACACAACCTTATTTCACCTTAAGGACCAGGCCATTTTTTGCAAATCTTACCAGTGTCACTTTAAGTGCTGATAACTTTAAAACGCTTTTACTTACCCAGGCCGTTCTGAGACAGTTTTTTCGTCACATAATGTACTTCATGACACTGCTAAAATTGGGTCAAAAAATAAATTTTTTTGCATAAAAAAATACAAAATGTACCAAAAATTTGGGAAAATTTGCAAATTTCAAAGTTTCAGTTTGTCTACTTCTGTAATACATAGTAATTAATACCCCCAAAAATTGTGATGACGTTACATTCCCCATTTGTCTACTTCATTTTTGGATCATTTTGGGAATGATATTTTATTTTTTGGGGATGTTACAAGGCTTAGAAGTTTAGAAGCAAATCTTGAAATTTTTCAGAAATTTTCAAAAACCCAATTTTTAGGGACCATTACAGGTCTGAAGTCACTTTGCGAGGCTTACATAATAGAAACCACCCAAGCATGTCCCCATTCTGGAAACTACACCCCTCAAGGTATTCTAAACAGATTTTACAAACTTCGTTAGCCCTTTAGGTGTTGCACAAGAGTTATTGGCAAATGGGGATGAAATTTGAGAATTTCATTTTTTTGCCAAATTTTCAATTTTAACCCATTTTTTCAACAAAGCACTACTGTACGCCCACACAGTAGGGCGTAGAGGGAAAGGTGCGCCATATGGTTTTTGGAAGGCAGATTTTTATTGACCGGTTTATTTACACCGTGTCCTGTTTGAACCCCCCTGATGCACCCCTGGAGTAGAAACTCCCTAAAAGTGACCCCATTTTGGAAACTACGGGATAAGTTGGCGTTTTTCTGGGGACTATTTTTAGGGTACATATGATTTTTGGTTGCTCTATATTAGATTTTTGTGAGGCAAGGTTACCAAAAATTTTAATTCTGAAATTTCATCTCCATTTGCCATTAACTGTTGAGGAACACCTAAAGGGTTAATAAAGTTTGTAAAATCAGTTTTGAATACCTTGAGGGGTGTAGTTTCTTAGATGGGGTCACTTTTAGGGAGTTTTTACTCTAGGGGGGCATCAGGGGGGCTTCAAATTGGACATGGTGTCAATAAAAAAGGCCATCAAAATCGGCCTTCCAGAAACCATGTCGATCCTTTCCTTTTGCGGCCTCCCTTTTACTGATACAGCAGTTTACGACCACAAATGTGGCGTTTCTGTAAACTGCAGTATCAGGGTAATAAATATTAACTTTTGTTTGGTTGTTAACCCTTGCTTTGTTACCGGAAAAAACGGATTGAAATGGAAAAGTGCCAAAAATAGCGGTTTTGGCACCGTTTTATTTTTTTGAACCGGTTAATCTAGGGGTTAGGTCATGGGGTATTTTTATAGAGGAGATTCTTACGGATGCCGCAATACCTAATAAGTCTACCTTTTTTTACAATTATTTAGGTTTTAGACTATATTATCATTTTTTATACAAAAAATATTATTTTGTATCTCTAAAGTCTAAGAGTCATTTTATTTTTTTAGCCGATTATCTTATGTGGGGGCTCATTTTTTGCGGGATGAGAGGACGGTTTTTTTGGCACTATTTTGGGGGCTATATGACTTTTTGATCGCTTGCTATTAAACTTTTTGTTATGTAAAGTGACAAAAAAAAAAATTTTTTTGCACCGTTTGTTTTTGTTTTTTTTGGCCGTGTTAATCTGGGGGTTGGGTCATGGGGTATTTTTGTAGAGGAGATTCTTACGGATGCTTCGATACCTAATAAGTCTACTTTTTTTTACAATTATTTAGGTTTTAGACTATATTATCTTTTTTGATACAAAAAAAAAATTTTGTATCTAAAGTCTAAGAGTCATTTTTTTTTTTTTTTTAGCAGATTATATTATGTGGGGGCTCATTTTTTGTGGAATGAGAGGACGGTTTTATTGGCACTATTTTGGGGGCTATATGACTTTTTGATCGCTTGCTATTAAACTTTTTGTCATGTAAGGTGACCAAAAAAAAAATTCTTTTGCACCGTTTTTTTTTTTTTTTGTACCGTGTTAATCTTGGGGGTTGGGTCACATGAGGTATTTTTATAGAGGAGATTCTTACCGACGCTGAGATACCTAATTTGTATACTTTTAATAAATAATTGTCGTTTTTAATTTTTTTTTGGGTATCTCAAGTCTGAGAACTAGTTTTTTTATCCGATGTCAGTGCTAAATTGGGATATAAATTTAGTACTCCATGGAAGTGTGGTACTCCCTGAAGCAACCAATAATGCAGAGGCCTGGATGATCGAGGCACGTGTCACTTTGAGTAGTGGTGTCCTTCCGTATCCCCCTCCTGTGACACAGTCTGCACCTTTTTTGGGTTCGTCCCTTCTTTCCAGTATGGGGGACCACACCTGGAAAGTGTTGGCCAGGGACGATCCGGGCGCCTACAGTTCCCGAGGTACTCCGGCCTGCTCTTTCCCAGTCCAAAAAGATCAGGGCTTTGAGGACTGCCTCATAGAACTGAAGGAATGTCCCTGTGTTGCCAGCACTCCGGGACAGCACAAAATAGTTGTACATGGCAACCTGCACCAAGTAAACCGCAACTTTTTTGAACCATGCCCGGGTTTTGCGCATGGCATTATATGGCTTGAGGACTTATCAGAGAGATCAGCTCCTCCCATATACCGATTGTAGTCGACGATACAATCGGGCTTGAGGACCGTTGCCGCGGTACCTCGCACAGGGACAGGGGTGATGCCGTTACCATGAATTGTGGACAGTACAAGGACATCCCTCTTGTCCTTATACCTGACCAGCAACAGGTTTCCAGTGGTAAGGCCACGGGTCTCAACCCTGGGGATAGGTACCTGGAGGGGTAGGGCAGGGAGGCCGAGTTGATTTTACTGCATTGTCCCACAAGCGGACGTGGATCTGGCGGCAAGGGACTGGAACAAGGGGATACTAATGTAAAACCCTTATTTAGCAGTGGGTACATAAGGTCCCACACAAGTTTCCTGGTAACACCCAGAGTGGGGGGACATTCTGGAGGTTGAATACGGGAATCTCGCCCCTCGTATACACAAAACTTGTAAGTGTACCCTGAGGTACTCTGACAAATTTTGTATAGCTTCACGCCATACCTCGCCCGCTTGGAGGGCACTTACTGGCGAAAAATGAGTCTCCCCTTGAACGCAATGAGAGACTCAACAACCGCGACCTCCCTTCCAGGTACATAGGCCTCCATGAATTTGGCCCCGAAGTGATCGATGAACGGCCGTATCTTATACAGACGGTCATGGGCAGGATCACCTCGGGGGGGACATGCTGCATTATCTGAA
>NC_053392.1:32078191-32196354 GCF_905171765.1 Bufo bufo | reverse complement strand
TACTAGGCCTCAGCGAGACGCTGGTTTCTTCACCAGGGAAGGAGCGGGTTGTCTCTGCCCAGTCATTGCTATTAGGACAACTGAGGGCCTCCAGGGTTTTCTAGGTTCCTGTGTATGGGCATTTCTACCATCGAGAGGTGCCCATACGGATAGGAGTTAGGGCCAGGAGCAGGGTTTTATAGGTGGTGACCCTTTTCCTTCCCTAGCGGTGAGGCCTAGTGTCTTTTACCTTCCTTCTTGTTGCCCTTTGGTGTTCTCCCCTACAACATCTGTGACAGTAGAGCTCTAGTTCGTGCAACGTGTCCAGCTTGGACACACAGTAGTTGTAAGGCACTGAGGGATCATTTAGGACGCTGACACGGTCTGCTATGTATTCCTTCAACATCTACGAAAACGTTTCACTCCTTGTACTACTAGGCCGTGCTTCAGGGTGAGGTTGCTGGCGGGGTGTCATGAAAGTGTCCCATGCTTTGGAGAGTGTTGCCCTGCCTTTGTTAGAACTGCTGTGTGTTCCCCTTGTCTCCCTTCCTTGGTTGCCTAAGGAAGTATAGACTCTGCCGGCTGCGTTGTCAGATGGAAAATCTTGGAGCAATCTCTCAACAAGTACCTTCTGGTATTGCACCTTTTTACTCGTCCTCTCCACCACAGGAATGAGAGATGAGAAGTTCTCTTTTTAGCGGGGGTTGTGAAGGGTGAACACCCAGTAATCCGTGTTATTTATAATGCGTATAACGCGAGGGTCGTGGGAAAGGCAGCCTAACATGAAGTCAGCCATGTGTGCCACAGTACCAACAGGCAAGATGTCGATGTCGACATTAGGATGACACTCTATCTCCTCCTCCTCCTCTTCTGCACATCCACGCTGAACAGATGGAATTAAAGTTTCAAGGGTACTGTAGCAGAGGCAACTGTCTCCAGCTCCTCCTCCTCCTCTTCATGGTCCAATTTGCGCTGAGAAGACGAACTGTGGGTGGTCTGGCTATCACCCTGTGTAATGTCCTCCCCCATTTCCCCGTCTGCCACATTCAGAGCGTCGTCCTTAATTGTGAGCAGCGATCGTTTGAGTAGACACATCAGTGTTATCGCCACTAACCATCTGTGTGGATTCATGAAACTTTTTTAAAACCTTACAGAGGTCTGACATTAATGCAAACTTCTCGCTTGTGAATAGTGGCAGTTGACTCGAAAGGCAACAACCATGTTGCTGCTGGTATTCCACAACTTCCCTCTGCTGCTCACAAAGCCTGGCCAACATGTAGAACGTAAAGTTCCAGCGTGTGCTAACGTCACACAACAGTCGGTGAGCTGGAAGCCGCAAGCGCTGCTGCAGCGTTGACAGGCCGGCTGAAGCTGTGGACGACTTGCGGAAATTGGCACACATGCGACGCGCCTTCACTAGTAGCTCTGGCAAATTGGGGTAGGTTTTGATAAACTGCTGAACCACTAAGTTTAAGACATGGGCTAGGCATGGGATGTGTGTCTGGTTGCCGAGCTCCAAAGCCGCCACCAAGTTACGGCCATTGTCAGACACAACCATGCCTGGTTGTAGGTTGAGTGGCGAGAGCCACAGCTCAGTCTGGTCCCTTATACCTTCCCAGTAAGTGCGTTGGTCAGGGCACGGGTGATGTTCTGGGACACATTCTGGTGTAAGGCAGGCACGGCACACCGTGAAAAATAGTGGCGGCTGGGGACTGCGTACTGAGGGACGGCTGCTGACATCAGGTTGCGGAAGGCCTCAGTGTCCACAAGCCTAAATGGCAGCATTTCAAGGGCCAGTAATTTCAAAAGTTGCACATTTAGTACTATGGCCTGTGGGTGGGTGGGTATTTGCACTTGCGTTCAAATGACTGTGTTATGGACATTTGGACGCTGCGCTGGGACAGGGAAGTGGATGTTGTTGCTAATTGTTCAGGTGCAGGGCGAGGGGCATGCAGGCCTGCGTCTTCGACAGGGGATTGGCCAGCAGTGCATAACACAGGGAAAGAGAAGGCAGTGGTGTGACCCGCAGACTAGATTGTGAACCCAGGCGTTCGGCCCACTTGTTAGGGTGCTTGGGTGCCATGCTGGTGGTGGTGAGGTTGCTAGTGCTCACGCCCCGGCTCATTTTGTTAAGGCACAGGTTGCAAACTACCACTCTTTTGTCATCTGCACTTTCCTCAAAAAAGCGCCATACTGCGGAACACCTACCCCTTGATAAGGTAGCTTTTACGCATGGGGTTGCTTGGTGTAACGGTTGCGGGCCTGTTTGGTGTGGGCCGACTTCTCCCTTTTTCAACCCCACTGCCACTTCCAGCCTATTGCAGTGTTGCGGATCCATCCCCCTCTGTACTGCTGTCCTCGCTCGGCTTTTCACCTTCCCATGTTGGGTCAGTGACCTCATCGTCCACCACCTCCTCTTCCATTTCCTCACTCTGCTCATCCTCCTGACTTGACCTAACGGCAACCTCAGTGATTGACAACTGTGTCTCATCATCATACACCTCATGAATGAATGATTGCCGTTCGCTACCGTCATCTTCTTGAGACTGTGAAGGCTCAAGAGGTTGGGAATCCGGGCACAATATCTCAGGTCCCTCTTCAAGTGTGCTGGGCGCGAGGGCCAAATCTAATAGTGGCGCTGAAAAGAGCTCCTCTGAATATCCGAGTGTGGGATCACTCGTTTGGCAAACCTCCATGGTGGGAGGAAGGATAATCAGAGTGAGGATTCGGTTGACCAGACTCTTGGCTACAGAGACTGGACTTGGTGGAAGAGAGGGTGGTGCTTAACCAACTGGAAGCATTATATTCAGCAATCCAACCGACCAACTGTTCACACTGGTCCGACTTGGACAATGTTGTCCTGCGCCACCCAGCTAAGTTGGACATGATGCTGGGTACGATGGATGTTTTTTTTTTCAGGTTTACTGGCAGCAGGCAAAGTTTCATTGCGCCCAGGGCCAAGGCACCATCAGCATCACGCCCACTTCCCAGTCCCTTAGTGCTCGCCTTCTTCATATTAATGGTTTTGTCACTAGATGTGGCGTAGATTGTTTTAATGTCCGCTAAAGACACAGCTTTCGGATGCAGGACATTATATGTCACAAAAACCCACAGAATATGCACACCCTATTAGGCCCAGATTATTGGAATTTGCAATACAGACACTGTTTTCTGATGTAGTGCAGTATTGGTTACAGAACACCACAGATTATGGACACTATATTAGGCCCAGATTATTGGAATTTGTAATACAGACACTTTTGCAGATGTAGTTCAGTATTTTTTACACAAAGCCACACACTATGGACACTAGATGTGGCCCAGATTATTAAAGATACAGTCTGCGGATGATGTACAGTATATGTCACTAATAGGCATAAAATAAAAATATCTTGCTGCTGTCAAACACACACGGTAGTCCTTAAAAGGACTTTGGGGTCTTTGAAAAGCTTTTGGTAGTAAAAACAGCAAATTTCTCTCCCTGAAGTATCTGTCCCTTCCTCAGCACGGATGTCCCTGAGACTGCAGGAAAATAGATTGCTGCTGTAAAACACACACACACACACACACACACAGAGTAGTCCTTAAAAGGACTTTTGGGTCTTGGAAAAGCTTTCTCAGAATAAAAACTGTGAAATTCGCTCCCTACTCTGTTCAGCTCTATGTATGAGCTGAACATGCGTCATCGGGTGCTATATAACACCCGATGACGCGTTCCGGCCAGCCAATCACTGTAATGCCAGCAGCCAACATGGCTACTGCCATTACAGTGAGGGCAGTACTTACCTGCACCTTTATTGGCTGCTTAAAACCCAGAAAACGTGCGGGGAGGAGACTCGAGCATGGCGCTCGAGCATACGCGGTACTCGGTCGAGTACCGCCATGTGCCGAGCATAGCGATGCTCGAGCCGAAAAGATATTGGGCCGAGCATGCTCGCTTATCACTAAACACCACCAAACAGTTGTAAACATAATGAGTGTCATCCTCTGATCCTGTGCATTAGAAATCCTATTCAACAGGATTCGGGGATATATGTTTTAGGAGCATGTGTAAGTGACAAAGATCCCCTAGGCAAATTTAAAATGTCGGTGAGGGAAAAACCTCAAAGTTCAGTTGCATCTGTGGCTCCTACAACCTTACCTATAATTGGCATTAAATATTTGGCCAATTAAAAAAAAAAATATATATATATATATATATATATATATATAAAAACAAACTGGCCTTAGAGACATATTTTATACAGTAAAGCTCTTGGGTATTTTCCCTCCAGGATATTGTTCTTACTTATTCAGCTAAATAAGACAAGTAGTGACTCTGATAGGTCCTGACAGTTGGTTTATCAATGCAGATATCTGGTGATTGTGTGGAGATTTGAAACTCCAACCCAGGATGCAGGTAGAATGAAGTGGCCAATGTAACCTGATCAAGTCCTGATGCCATTTGTTCTATTCTCACCTCCTGAGCGGGATCAAATCAGAAAACAATGTCCAGTCACGAGTAAGGAGGTCGCTCCCTACATCCTTTGACTCACATGTATACATGGATGCCATAGGAATCTGTAGAAGAGTTTCTGAAAGTCAGATAGTTGCAGGATTTGAGTGATTAATTCCCACGATTAATAGTAAAAAAAATAAAAATTTGATTGGATTAACATCTCTATTGTCATCAACAGAGATTTGTGAATTACATCTGTGATGCTGCGAAGGGAATGGTGGAACAACTGAGCTATTTTCCAGTGATGACTCTACAGAACCGACTGGTCCTTGACAGCAGAAAAAGGAGGGGTCTACAAAATCGTTGGAAGTTCCTGCTGCCTCTACATTCCAGACAACACTGCCCCTGATGGAAGGATCACCAAGGATCTAATGAAACTGATGGACTTTATCAAATGAACTGACGGGAAAACCTCTGAAATGAATCACATCATGGCCAGAACAAAGTTTTGGGAACTGGTTCAGCCATTACAATGTTTTTAGCATGCTATTATATAGTTCTCCATTTTAGGAAAATAGTTTTTAAGAATGTTTAATACATCCATGCCCACACTATGTATATGTGCTGTGCCCTGTCAAAGACAAAGATAATTCCATCCTGAAGTAAATAAAACCTTATTGATGGTTGCGGGGTAAATAGGACAAGGGGAAGGCAAACCTGAAAGGGAGTTAAGGGGACCTGGTGAACCAATAAGGAGAGTCCAGCTCTTTGCTGTTTAGGGCGTTGGGAGAGTACCTCACTTTTGCCTGTTCACCTTTGGTCTATTTTCCGCAAAAGGAGGTATTTCTGAGAGATGGGCTTTATTTCTCTCTCTCTCTCTATATATATATATATATATATATATATATATATACTGTATATAAAGTGAACATTCTGTAGTATACCTCTTTGTGTAGTACACATTTTATGAGCCACGTGTGCATTAAGGTCACTAGGGGAGGGGGAAGGGGGGATTAGTTTGCAGTTTTCAAATCTACCTATGAACTCAAAGTTAAATTTGCTGAAACCACTCCTATCAAGTTAAGGAGCCAATAGTCTCTTCTTAAACTGTTGGGGACACATGACGTACCGGTACATCATGATGTCCCGGTACTTAAGGACACATGACGTACCGGTACGTCATGTGTATTTCCGATTACCGCCGTGTGGCAGGAGGTGATCGGAACTGGGTGCCTAGTGAAATCAATCAGCAGGCACCCTGGGACAATGCCAAGGGGGGTCCTGTGACACCCCCCCATATCGATGATCGCTGCAAACCGCAGGTCAGATCAGACCTGCAGTTTGCAGTGCTGTCGGAAGTTTCTGATCCCCGCGGTCACGGGGACCTACATTTTCATTTTAACCCCTCCCCTGCAGCCCTCATTATCTGCCGGTGGGCTGTGCAGGGGGAGAGGTGCAGGCGGTTCGGGAGGTGCTGGGGAGGGCGGGCTGGTGAGTGCGGGATCATCCCGCCCCCTCTCATTTCCAGGATGGCCAAGCGGTTAGCAAGCAGAGTGTCAGCACATCGCTGACACTCTGCTTGAAACGGCTGACATCTGTGCTGTGATGTCAGCCGTTTAACCCCTGCCATGCCGCGGTCCGTAGGGACCGCTGTATGGAAGGGGAAAACAGGGAGGGAGGGAGCTCCCTCTCCCATCAGGGGCTGCTGTGCTTTTTTAGCCCCCGATTCTTGGCGGGATCACAATGGGAGGGGCCCCCCTCCATCCCCATCACCCGCTGCTCTGTTGTGGCAGCGAGTGATGGTTACCATGACAACCGGACGCCTTCACAGGCTTCCGGCTGTCCATGGTGCTGATCAGACTTCTGCTAAAGGCAGAAGTCTGATCAGACTAATTAAAGTGAAAATACAGTACAGTGCACTATATAGTGTACTGTATTGTATTATACAGACATCAGACCCATTGGATCTTCAAGAACCAAGTGGATCTGGGTCAAAAAAATATAAAAATAAGTGAAAAAAATGTAAAAATCAAAAAACACATTTACCACTGATTAAATAAATAAAATTCCCTACACATGTTTGATATCACCGCGTCCATAACGACTTGATCTATAAAACGGTCATGTTACTTTCCCCGCATGGTGAACGCCGTAAGAAATAAATAAATAAAAACTATGATGAAATTTTAATTTTGCCCACCTTACTTAAAAAAAAAGGCAATAAAAGTGATTAAAAAAGTCGTATGTATGCCAAAATAGTACCAATCAAACCGTCACCTCATCGAACAAAAAATGAGCCCCTACATGAGACAATGGCCCAAACAATATAAAAAACTATGACTCTCAGAATAAAACATGATTTTTTTGTTTCAAAAATGCTTTTTTATGTTAAACGTAAAAAAAAAAAAAAAGTAGACATATTAGGTATTGCTGCATCCTTAAGAGCCTGCTCTATAAAATGACCACATGACCTAAACCCTGAGGTGAACACTGTAAATTTTTTTTTATAAAAACCGTGTCAAAAAAGCAATTTTATGTCAACTTACATCACAAAAAGTGTAATAGCAAGCGATTAAAAAGTCATATGCCGCCCAAAATAGTGCCAATCTAACCGTCATCTCATCCCGCAAAAATGATACCCTACCTAAGACAATCGCCTAAAAACTGAAAAACCTATGGCTCTCGGACTATGGAGACACTAAAACATGATTGTTTTTGTTTCAAAAATGAAATATTTGTGTAAAACTTACATAAATAAAAAAAAGTAGACATTTTAGGTATCTGTAACGGTCACGTACACACACACACAGGAGGGAGGATAGTGACCACTGCGCTCCACCCTCACCCCTGGCCCTGCCTACTTGCCTCACGAGTCCTGATGACAGGGGACAACTGGACGGCAGTCCCTAACTTAGTATACGTGCGGGAAGGACAGACAAGACAAATAACGGATAGTGAACGGACCGGGTCAAAACCAAGAGGACAACGCAGTACAGAGGGATAAGCAAAAAAAGGTCAGGAGAAGCCGGGGTCATAAATACCAGGAGAGTCGAGAAGTACCAGAGGAGTCCGCAAAGAATAGTCAGGTGTAAGCCGAAGTCAATATACCAGGAAGGATGCGCAGTACAGGAGGAGCAGGCAAAGGATCGTCAGGGAACAGGATCAAGTAAGTACACAGGTATCCAACAACTGCCAGGAACCTAAATTAACAGGCAACCTGTGGCCAACAGACTGCCGGTATTTATAGTGGGGAGTGAGGGTCATGTGACGTGGCCAGCGTCACATGACCGACAGACCGACCAGTCGAGCACCGAGTGATCAGCTTGGCGCTCAAGGCAGACCTAGGAGCAGGGAGTCTCCCAGCTAGCAAAGCCGCCCCTAGATCCTCGCTCCCGAAGCTAAGCAGCAGGTCTGCGGCTGATGGGAGACCAAGTGTGCCTTCGGCACCCCGTTACAGTATCACCGCGTCCGTAATAACCTGCTATATAAAAATACCACATGATCTAACCTGTTAGATGAATGTTGTAAATAAAAAATAAAAAAAACGGTGCCAAAACACCAATTTCTTGTTACCTTGCCTCACAAAAAGTGTAATATAGAGCAAGCAAAAATCATATGTACCCTAAAATATTGCCAACAAAACTGCCACCCTATCCCGTAGTTTCCAAAATTGGGTCACTTTTATGGAGTTTCTACTCTAGGGGTTCATCAAGGGGGCTTCAAATGGTACATGGTGTCAAAAAACCAGTCCAGCAAAATTTGCCTTCCAAAAACCGTATGGCATTCCTTTCCTTCTGCGCCCTGCTGTGTGCCCGTACAGCAGTTTATGACCACATATGGGGTGTTTCTGTAAACTACAGAATCAGGGCCATAAATATTGAGTTTTGTTTGGCTGTTAACCCTTGCTTTGTAACTGGAAAAAAAAATTAAAATGGAAAATCTGCCAAAAAAGGGAAATTTTTTGGAGTTTCTACTCTAGGAGTGCATCAGGGGGGCTTCAAATGGGACATGGTGTCAAAAAAACAGTCCAGCAAATTCTGTAGTTTGTAAAATGGGGTAATTTTTAGGTGGTTTCTATTATGTAAACCTCACAAAGTGACTTCAGACCTGAACTGGTCCTGAAAAAGTGGGTTTTAGAAATTTTCAGAAAAAGAATTTGCTTCTAAACTTCTAAGCCTTGTAACGTCCCCAAAAAATAAAATGGCATTCCCAAAATGATACAAACATAAAGTAGACATATGGGGAATGTAAATGAATAACTATTTTTGGAGGTATTACTATGTATTATAGAAGTAAAGAAATTTTGGTAAATTTGGTATTTAAAAAAAATATAAAAATTTATTTCTTTCACTCCATTTTACCAGTGTCATGAAGTACAATATGTGACGAAAAAACAATCTCAGAATGGCCTGGATAAGTAAAAGCATTTTAAAGTTATTCACACATAAAGTGACACTGGTCATATTTGCAAAAAATGGCCTGGTCCTTAAGGTGAAAATTAGCCCGGTCCTTAAGGGGTTAAGGAATACCCCTTTTGTGATGTTATGTCTGGTATTTAAGTGAATGTAGTTTGAATAAAGCTCTCTGCTTGTGACTCAGGGGGATGAGGAAGTGCTTTTAAATGAAACCAACGTTGTGTGTCTGGTCTTCTTATGAAAGCAGTATGATACGTGCATACTTATACTTCTAATTGATTTGGCACCACACAAAGAAGATGAGAATCGCATGAATTGCGATGACAGGAGTCAGGATCTGAAATGGAAGAGAGAACTTGTGAATATGCATTAGACAATTGTTTGCTCAATGCTATCACATATTTTGCAATAGATTCATAATGTATTTGTAGCTGCTGCGGAAAATACTGTCCCATTCTTGGCCCTATCCCAAATAGGATCTCGTATGGGGTCGATAAGGGGTGTGAAATGCTAGGTGTGACCCTACCATATTCCAAACCTCTTGGATTAGACTAGCAGTAAATGCTGTGCCCTGATCACTCTCAATGACCTCAGGTACCCCAAACCTACAAACAGTTTCCTGCATTTGTTTCTTAGAAGTGGTGGTTGCTGTCTGGTTTCGGAGGGGGTAGACCTCTGGCCACCCACAGAACAAGTCTATCACTAGTAGCACATATTGAAACCCTTGGCACATTGTCATCAGGATGTGGTTGATTTGGATCCTTTTGAATGGGTACAGAGCTCTGGAAAGGCACTTGGTGGGCGTGGGTTTAGTCCTGCCTGGGTTGCACTAGGCACAAATGTGGCAAGACTGGGTATGTCTTACCAGGACCGTGGTGATTCCTGTGGCCACCCATATTTTGTCAATTAGTTCTTTCATGATGGTTTTGGATTGATGGGTAGGGAAATGGGCCACTGAGGTTATTAAGGGATAGAGGGCTCTGGGTAGGCACACTCTCTTTTCTTGTGTCCAGAGTCCAGATTCTTCTTCGAGGGTTAACTCTTTCAGACAGGTTTCCTTTTCCATGGGAGTGTCCTGTTTCTGCATTTGTTTCATTAGGTCCCATGTGACTTCTTTTTGTTCCAGGTCTTCCTGTGCTACCATAATCTGGTCTAACTGGACTCTTCCACTGCTGCTTTCTTGGCTGCTTGGTCAGCTAGAGCGCTTCCTCTGGCCTCAGAGGTGTCAGCTCGAGTATGAGCCTTTACCTTGATCACTGCCACTTGGATGGGCAGGAGTACTGCTGCCATTAGAGCCGCTACTGCTGAAGCATTCTTGATTGGGGTTCCTGTGGCTGTGATGTAATCCCGGGCTTTTCATATTACTCCAAAGTCATGAGCCACTCCAAAGGCATATCTAGAGTCTTTTGCCATGAGGCAGACTTCAGTAAGAACAATGAGTTCAGCCTCCTGTGCTGACTGGTCTGGGCGCAATTGTCTTGCACACAGCACCTCATGCTCACTAGTGACCACAATGCCTGTAAGGAACTTCATTTTAGTCATTGGCATACCTTGAGCCGTCCACAAAGAGAGTCCAATGTGGGTTTGTCAGAGGAGTGTCTTGGACTGATGGTGGTGCCCCCACTTCAGCTTCCATCATTGTGATGCAATTATGATATTGTTCCTTGTAAAGAGAATCGGTTAAGGTCCATAGTTCTTCTTCCTGAAGATCCTCTTCAGCATGTAGATCAATAAAATCTTCAGAATCTCCATCTCCAGTATACTCCTCCCTTGGAAGAGGAAGGAGTACAGCAAGGGTTGAAGATGTGGCATCTCTGAATGGTGACATTATCTCGCAGGAGCAGACTACACTGGAGCCGGAAGTGGCACTGTGCAGTGAGGTGTTTAGGCTGAGTCTGCTGGAGGATGGTAGAAATGTCATGGGGAGCCAGAATTGTGAGGGGGTGACCAAGCACAACGTCAGATGTGACGTCCAGAAGAGAGCTGGCAGCATGGACGGCTCTGACACAGGAAGGGGCGGCTCTGGCTACGGGGTCAAGGCGCTTAGAATAGTAACCCAAGGCTCTATTGCGACCACCATGAGTTTGAGTAAGGCCTCCATTTGCGTGGCCCTGATGTTCCATGACATACAGTCTGAAAGGAAGGTTGTAGTTGGGAATGCCAAGAGCAGGGGCAGATGCAATGGCGGCCTTCAATGTCTAAAAGGGTTCTCCGGCCTCCATTGTCATCTGGAAAAGAGTAGTAGCATTGGGGGGAATGCAGTCATATAGGGGCTGCATTAGGACTAAAGCATCAGGGATCCAGGGTCTACAGTCCCAGAAAGTTTCGCAGCTGATGAGGGGTGTCCGGGAGTTGGATGTCAGAGATGGCCTTTTTCCTGGCATCAGTGAGATGCTTCCTACCTTAAGAGATACAATGACCTAGGAAGACAACTTTGGGGAGACATAGCTGCAATGTGACTTGTGAGACTTGACAGCCAGCTGGGTAAAGGGGCGTGTTACAGGGAGAGGTAGTGATTTTGATTGTCCCATTCTGCAGGAGGGCCTGCACTTGGAGTGTAATAGCATCCTGTTTGAGACAGAAAGCGGATATTGCGCTTTGTATGGCAGGACCTAGGGGTCCTTCAGGGTCACAGTGACTTGTGGGACATTGAGGCGTCCGATATCCTGGGGTCCTTTGGCCCAGATGGTATCAGGGATGAGGTGCAAAATGTTTTGCAGCAAATCCCCTGCCTCATATGAATCAGTGACCTGAAGGTTTGTTAATGCCATGAGGAGGTAAGTTTCTTACGGATATAGGGCTGTACTGAGGCTGACCGTCCCATCCTCTCTGAACTGTATGTTAGCTTGGATTTTCTAAAGAAAATCAGAGCCTAACAGATTAAAGCGGCATGTTTGGCTGACAACAAATTGCGAAATGACTCCTACTGGAAGGTGGGCTGTGAGTTTTTTTTCCGGGAGAATCAAGGGGAAGTGACTTGGTAACGGGGTTATGCTGCACGACCCCTTCTCGTCCAGAACAGGGAAATTGAATGTCAGTGAGACAGGAAGGAGGTACGGCAGTCTCACATAAATCACTGCGTGCTGCACAAGTGTCTACAAGGAATGAGAGTTCCTTCCCTGCCACCTCGAGGGTTGAAGGTCAGACCCCTTAGGATAGGGGTGGGGATATGGTCTATTTTTAGTGAAGAATACTCCCCTGTCTTGTTTTTCACAATACTCTGTAGGTCTGACCATGTACATCCATACGTTTGATGTACCTGTGACAGTTTCCTGAAAAAGGGCATGGGATGGGTTTCAGGAACTGGCAGCAGGTTCACTATGGTGAATAACTGCTGAAGGGTAAAGGACACATATTTTGGAGGTCCTTGTGGTCGGGTAAGAGCTAGGGCTTTCTTTACAACTTCGAAAATTGCCCCTTTCTAAAGCTTGCATATTCCTTTGTAATTCCTTAATTTGTTCCTGGAGAAGAGTTGGTCTGGGAAGGCTCAAGGGTTGGGTGCCGGAGCCACTATAGTCTAAAACTGTCCGAATTCTCTTGTTCAGGTACTTCTGATTGCCCCCCTATCATGATTGAGGCAGGAGGTGGATTGCTAGGTGCCATAAACGTGCCGTCTGGATTTATCATGGGATATAACGGAGCCACTGGTGAGATTACAGGGACGACGGGAGGATCAGGGCTGAAGAAGATTAATGGTCCAGCCGTGGGCATCGGCTGGAATAAGATGGGTGCCGTAGCAGAGACTGAGAGGACATGCTGGGGGATTACAGGGGTGTGACTATGTGGGCGTGGAGCACCACAGGCAAAACACGTCTCTCGGGAGGTGGGATTTTGCTGACAAAATACATTAGAAACCCACCCACTTCTTTTCTTTTCAGCGCCATTATAGGGCGGTGGCTGGCTCAGCCCAACAAGATTACCAGGTTTACAAGAATATCTGCCACTAGCTTCATCAAGATTTTGCTCTCCTCCCATCTGTTCAAATTCCCTGCTACAGTCCAGCCACACTCGGACTGTATTCATTAACTTCTCATCTTCTAATCTACCTTTCTTTTCTGTCAGCAAAGTTTTCACTAATCATTTTCCTCTCCTGTCCGCCACGTACTGCGCAGGTGAGCAGTAACCCTTTGGGACACTTGCGTTATGTCCCATTATCTCTCACACCTACTGGAGCCGTCAAGAGACCTCTGCATAGAGTAATCACTGGATCTGATGAAGCTTTGAGTCCCTGATAAGCACACTTCTGTGCTGCTGCGGACCACTATCCCCCCTTCTGTGATCGAGTCAGACAACCGGGCTGCACTCTGATACAGGCAAATAGGAGAATTCTCTGTTTCTCAGTCAGTGATACTTGTCAACAGAGTCTTCGCAGTTTTTAAACACAGTACATCAAGACTTTAAAACAAATGGGTGTTATTACTTTCAAGCCTTCGAGGATACCCTAAGCTGACATGGCACCTCTCCCTCAGACAGGCATGGATGGACTACACAAAAGGACACATGGAGGTAAAATTAGACAGTTTTCTTACCTCTTATCATGGGCCTGCAGTCCCGTGTCCGTTGGTGAGGTCCTCCTCATCTGGTCATCAGTGATGCTGGATCAGGGAATCCTATACTCGATCCCCACATTGGGCTGCCAACTGTTTTGGATCTGGTCAAGATATCAGGTAGGTTGATGTACTGCTCCAAATTAGTAGTCATTGTCTTTACGTGCACGAAGGAATTAAGCAAAGACACAAACACTGGGGTCAAAGCAAAATCTCTAGTATAAGATTTAAGGTGCGGGCCTTCTGGTAAGCTGACCCTCTAAAACATTATATGCGAGGGCCTTCAGGTGAGCTGACCCTGTAAAACATTATATACAAGTGCATGCAGGTGAGCTGACCCTCTAAAAAAATAAATGTGATGGCCTTCAGGTGAGATCACCCTGTAAAAGATTTGAGGTGCGGGCCTGCTGGTGAGCTGACCCTTTAAAAGATTTTATGTGCAGGCCTGCAGGTGAGCAGACCATTTAAAAAATTAAATGCGATGGCCTTCAGGTGAGCTGACCCTGTAAAAGGTTTAAGGTGCGGGCCTGCTGGTGAGCTGACCCTGTAAAATATTTTATGTTCGGGCCTGCTGGTAAGCTGACCCAGTAAAAGATTGTAGGTGAAGGCCTGCTGATGAGCTGACCCTCTAAAAAAATTATATGCGAGGGCCTGAAGGTGAGCTGACACTGTAAAATATTGTAGGTGAGGGCCTGCAGGGGAGCTAACCCTCCAAAAAATTATATGCGAGGGCCTGCAGGTGAGCTGACCCTCTAAAAAATTATATACGAGGGCCTGCGTGTGAGCTGACCCTGTAAAGCATTATATGCGAAGGGCATATATGCGAGGGCATTATATGTGACGAATAAGCAGGTTTTGATATGATGGAAGAGGAGTAGGAGGATGAGAAAAGGAAGATTCAACCATATACCCTTGTTTGTGGTGGAAGGGGTGCATGGGAATACAGTGTATTCAGTACATTATAAACAACACATTTAAAGTGCCTTTGTTTATCCGCTTTCGTCTGGTGGAGTCGAGAAGTCAGGGTCAATCCAGGCCTTGTTCATTTTTATAAGAGTCAACCTGTCAGCATTTTCAGTTAACTAGCGGATATGCTTATCTGTTATAATGCCACCAGCAGCACTAAATACCCGCTCAGACAAAACGCTGGCGGCAGGGCAGGCCAGCACCTCAAAGGCGTAGAGCACCAGTTTGTGCCACGTGTCCAGCTTGTGCCACGTGTCCGTAGTTGTAAGGCACTGAGGGATCACTCAGGATGCTGACACGGTCTGCTACGCACTCCTTCACCATCTTACAAAACTTTTCCCTCCTTGTGACACTAGGGCCACGCATCAGGGTGAGTGTGCTGGCAGGGTGTCATGAAACTGTACCAGGCCTTGGAGTGTGTTGCACTGCCTCTGTTGGAACTGCTGTGTGTTCCCCTTGTCTCCCCTCCTCGGTTGCCCAAGGATCTCCGGACACTGCTGCCAGCATTGTCAGATGGAAATTTTTGGAGCAATTTTTCAACAAGGGCCTTCTGGTATTGAACAATTTTGCTCGTTCTCTCCACCTGAGGAAAAAGAGATAAGAAGTTCTCTTTGTATCGGGGGTCGAGAAGGGTGAACACCCAGTAATCTGTGTTGTCTAAAATGCGTATAATGCACGGGTCGCGGAAAAGGCAGCCTAACATGAAGTCAGCCATGTGTGCCAGAGTACCAACAGGCAAGACTTCGCTGTCGTCATCAGGAGGATCACTCTCAATCTCCTCATCCTCTTCCTCCTCTTCTGCCCACCCACGCTGAACAGATGGAATAAATTTCCATGGGTACTACCCTCTGTAGCAGAGGCAATCGTCTCCTGCTCCTCCTCCTCCTGTTCATCGTCCAATTTGCGCTGAGATGACGAACTGAGGGTGGTCTGGCTATCACCCTGTGTAATGTCTTCTTCCCCCATTTCCACCTCTTCCACATGCAAAGAGTCGTCCTTAATTATGAGCAGCAAGCGTTTGAGTAGACACAGAAGTGGGATGGTTATGCTGATAATAGCGTTATCGCCACTCACCATCAGTGTTGATTCCTCAAAGTTTCTTAAAACGTCACAGAGGTCAGACATCCATGCCGACTCTTCGCTTCTGATTAGCGGAAGCTGACTGGAAAGGCGAAGACCATGTTTCAGCTGGTATTCCACTACTGCCCTCTGCTGCTCACAAAGCCTGGCCAACATGTGGAACGTGGAGTTCCAGCACGCGCTCTTGTCGCACAACAGTCGGTGAGCTAGCAATTTCAAGCGCTGCTGCAGCGTTGACAGACCGGCTGATGCTCTCGATGACTTGCGGAAATGTGGACACACGCGGCACACCTTCACCAGTAGCTCAGGCAAATTGGGGTAGGTTTTGAGAAACCGCTGAACCACTAAGTTTTAGACGTGAATTTGACATGGAACGTGTGTGAGCTTGCCGAGCTCCAAAGCCACCACCAAATTACAGCCATTATCACACACAACCATGCCTGGTTGTAGGTTGAGTGTCGAGAGCCACTGCGACAGCTCTGCAGCGATGTGCTGTTTGTCCCCTAAGCATATCAGCTTCAGCACGGCCTGTTGACACTTCCCCACTGCAGTGCTACACTGCTTCCAGCTACCGGTTGATGGCTGACTGGTGCTGCACGCGGATAATTCAGAGGTGGAAGTGGAGGAGGAGGAGAAGTGGGGGTTGGAGACACTAATGTAGGTGCTGGCGGAAACCCTGATGGAATTAGTGCCCGCAATCCTCGGTGTCGGTAGCACCTGTGCCATCCCAATGTACGACTCGCTCCCGGCCTCCACAATGTTCACCCAGTGTGCCATCAGGGAAATGTAGCATCCCTGGCCAAATGCACTTGTCCATGTGTCCATGGTTAAGTGGATCTTCCCCGTAACTGCGTTGGTCAGGGCATGTGTGACGTTTTGAGACACATGTTGGTGTAAGGCGGGCACGGCACACCTTGAAAAATAGTGGCGGCTGGGGACAGAGTACTGCGGAAAGACTTCAGGCTGCGGAAGTCCTAAGTGTCCACAAGCCTAAATGGCAACATTTCCAGGGCCAGAAATTTTTAAAGGTGCACATTTAGTGCTATGGCCTGTGGGTGGGTGGCTGGGTATTTGCGCTTGCATTCAAATGCCTGGGTTAACGAAATTTGGATGCTGCGCTGGGACAGGGAAGTGGATGTGGTTGCTGATGGTGCTTGCAAAAATCATTGGTAACTATGTCTCATCATCATCCACCTCATTAAACACTAATTGCCATTCCCCACCGTCATGTTCTTGTGACTGTGGATGCTCAAGAGGTTGGGAATCAGGGCACAAGATCTCAGGTCCCTCTTAGAAACATAGAAACATAGAAACATAGAATGTGTCAGCAGATAAGAACCATTTGGCCCATCTAGTCTGCCCAATATACTGAATACTATGAATAGCCCCTGGCCCTATCTTATATGAAGGATGGCCTTATGCCTATCCCATGCATGCTTAAACTCCTCCACTGTATTTGCAGCTACCACTTCTGCAGGAAGGCTATTCCATGCATGCACTACTCTTTCAGTAAAGTAATACTTCCTGGTATTACTTTTCAACCTCTAATTTCTTCTTTTAAATATTCTCTCCTCTTTTACCTTGTTGATTCCCTTTATGTATTTAAAAGTTTCTATCATATCCCCTCTGTCTAGTCTTTCTTCCAAGCTATACATGTTAAGGTCCTTTAATCTTTCCTGGTAAGTTTTATCCTGCAATCCATGTACCAGTTTAGTAGCTCTTCTCTGAACTCTCTCCAAAGTATCAATATCGTTCTGGAGATATGGTCTCCAGTACTGAGCACAATACTCCAAATGAGGTCTCACTAGTGCTCTGTAGAGCGGCATGAGCACCTCCCTCTTTCTACTGGTAATTCCTCTCCCTATACACCCAAGCATTCTGCTAGCATTTCCTGCTGCTCTATGACATTGTCTGCCTACCTTTAAAGGGATTCTGTCACCAGGTTTCACCCCCTCCAGATAAAAATATGGTTATGTTCATGGAGCTTTAACCATTCCTAATGTGGTCTTATAAATGTAATCTGAAGGCTCATTTTGCTCAAAAATCGCTATTACTGACCTGTCAATCATAAAAAAAAGGTGCCCAAGGGGAGGTAAATGGATCCAAGCTGCCACCCGCACCTGCTGCCGTTCGTGCCCAGCGCCGCCTCATAATCTTCTGTGACGTCTTCTGCTCTCCCTCCCCTCCCTCCTCCTGTTGTGACGTCTCCTGCTCTCCCTCCCTCCCCGCTCCTCCTGCTGTAACATCGCAATGTTACAGCAGGAGGAGGGGGAGGGAGAGCAGGAGACGTCACAACAGGAGGAGGGGGGAGGGAGAGCAGGAGATGTCACAACAGGAGGAGGGGGGAGGGAGAGCAGAAGACGTCACAACAGGAGGAGGGAGGGAGGGGCTGGGCACGAACAGCAGCAGGTGCGGGCGGCAGCTTGGAGCCATTTACCTCCCCTTGGGCACCCTTTTTTTATGATTGACAGGTCAGTAATAGCGATTTTTGAGCAAAATGAGCCTTCAGATTACATTTATAAGACTACATTAGGAATGGTTAAAGCTCCATGAACATAACCATATTTTTATCTGGAGGGGGTGAAACCTGGTGACAGAATCCCTTTAAGTCTTCTGAAATAATGACCCCTAAATCCCTTTCCTCAGATACTGAGGTTAGGACTGTATCACTGATTTTATATTCTGCTCTTGGGTTTTTACATCCCAGGTGCATTATCTTGCACTTATCAACATTAAATTTTAGTTGCCAGATTTTTGACCATTCCTCTAGTTTTCCTAAGTCCTTTTCCATTTGGTGTATCCCTCCAGGAACATCAACCCTGTTACAAATCTTTGTGTCATGAGCAAAAAGACACACCTTACCATCGAGGCCTTCTGCAATTTCGCTGATAAAGATATTAAACAATATGGGTCCCAGTACAGATCCCTGAGGTACCCCACTGGTAACAACCTTGGTCTGAATATACTCCATTGACTACAACCCTCTGTTGCCTGTCCCTCAGCCACTGCCTAATCCATTCAACAATATGGGATTCCAAGCCCAAAGACTGCACTTTATTGATAAGCCTTCTATGTGGGACAGTATCAAAAGCCTTACTAAAGTCTAGATAAGCGATGTCTACTGCACCTCCTCCATCTATTATTTTAGTCACCCAATCAAAAAAATCAATAAGATTAGTTTGACATGATCTCCCTGAAGTAAACCCATGCTGTTTTTCATCTTTCAATCCATGGGATTTTAGGTGTTCCACAATCCTCTCCTTAAGTATTGTTTCCATTAATTTCCCCACTATTGATGTCAGGCTTACTGGCCTATAGTTGCCCGATTCCTCCCTACTAACTTTCTTGTGAATGGGCACAGCATTTGCTAATTTCCAATCTTCTGGGACGACTCCTGTTGCCAGTGATTGGTTAAATAAATCTGTTAATGGTTTTGCTAGTTCACCGCTGAGCTCTTTTAATAGCTTTGGGTGTATCCCATCAGGCCCCTGTGACTTATTTGTATTAATTTTAGACAGCTGACTTAGAAGAGGTCTTCATTGAGGCAGTCAGCTAGTTCTTTATCTTCTTCCATATACCTTCCTTCTTTTGTTTTTAATTTGGTAATTCCTTGTTTTAGTTTCCTTTTTTCATTTATGTATCTGAAGAAGCGTGCTTGTCAAGAGGGCTAAATCAAGTAATGGCGATGAAAAGAGCTCCTCGGAATTTCCGAGTGTGGGATCACTTGTTTGACCAGACTCTCCATGGTGGGAGGAAGAAGGATCAGGGAGAGGATTCTGTTGACCAGACTCTTGGCTACTGAGACTGGACTTGGTGGAAGACAGGGTGGTGCTTAACCGACTGGAAGAATTATCTGCTTCAATCTAACCGACCACCTGGTCGCACTGGTCTGACTTCAAGAATTATGTCCTGCGATGCCCTGCAAACTGGGACATGAAGCTAGGTATCGTGGATGATTTTTTTTCTTGTGCTCTGGCAGCAGGCACAGTTTCAATGCGCCAGGGCCGCGGCCTCTGCGTGAACCATCAGCATCACGGCCAATACTTACTGCTTACTTACTGCTCGCCTTCTTCATGCTAAATGTTATATGCACGCTTATGGAAAAGGACTTTTTTTTTTCTCCTCTTTAAAATGGCAGACTTGGTTCAGTGCAGGAATTGTTGTGCATTTATTTCATGTTCCACTCTTTGGAGATTCGGATGCTGTCAGATCTGTAGACAGTTCTCCTTACTGCAGCAGGAAATTGCATTTTTGAAATCTGAAATATTTAAATTATCTGTTAAACAAACTCCAGCTAGGACTGCTGCAATGCCACTGCCACAGAGGACCCCCAGAAATGGCAGATGGGTTACTGTAGGTTCTGGAAGTCTTAGAGTGGTGGATAGAAGACATGTCCCACAGTCGGTGGTTCTCCATAATTCATTTGAAGCACTCTCAGAATGTACTCCTATGTCTAATGTATGCAAGATTGCAGCCAAGGACAAAAAAGATAAAGTGAAGTCTCAAAGGAAGCAGCTGTTGCTGGGTGATTCAATCATAAGAAGTGTGGAGCTTAAAGAAAATGGTTTTGTGAGATGTCTCCCTGGGGCTACTGCTAGAAGAGATAGAAGACGTATTATTAATATTGTTAGGAAAGCAAAGCAGGAAGGGGACGTGGATGTTCTTGTCCATCTAGGGACAAATGACCTGGCTTGCAATGAAGTGTCAGAGGTGAAAAAATCTTTTATCACACTTGGTAATGACGTACAGGATTTTGCATCCACCATTTCATTTTCTGAAGTTCTGCCTGTGCATAATGTTCAGAATGATAGGCAGAGGCGCATAAAGGAGTTCAACATATGGCTTGGTAAATGGTGTCAAGAGCAAGGATTTGGCTTTGTTTCTCATGATAGCTCTACTTGGAATAGAAAGGAACTGTACAAAAAAGATGGTTTGCATCTTTCTCTCAAAGCAACAAATGTACTTAGTGAACAACTCCAAGAATTTGCGAAAGAGTATTTAAACTAGGAAGGGGGGGCAAAAGAGTGAAAATAAAAGAGTCCAATTGCCCCCGAAACAATGCCAGAACAGGTCAGAAGAGGTTAAGAAATGATAAGCTCAGAGTCCTGTCTACAAATGCTCGCAGTTTAGGTAAAAAAAATCAATGAACTTGGGTCAATAATGGCATCTGAGAATGTAGATTTAGTGGCTGTTACGGAGACATGGTTTAATGAAAGAAATGACTGGGACATAACCATACCAGGGTACTCTTTATACAGAAGAGACAGAGAAGGCAAGAAAGGAGGAGGAGTGGCCCTGTATGTGAAAGATAGCATTAAATCTAACCTAATACAAGTTGGTGAGGCCAACATAGAGTCAGTTTGGGTTACGTTGCAGTTTGCTAACCATGCAGTAACTCGTGTAGGTGTGATATATAGACCACCTGGTCAAGTTAAAGAACTAGATGATCTACTAGTTGAAGAAATAGCTAAAATGACAATGAAAGGAGAAGTTATCATTATGGGAGATTTCAATCTTCCAGATATAAACCGGAAAACCAAAATAGCAAGTTCTACCAGGAGTACAGATATTCTAAATTCCCTACTGGGGTTATCTCTACAACAAGTGGTTGAGGAGCCAACCCGGAGGGAGGCCATTTTGGATTTGGTATTTACAAATGGGGATTCGGTATATGATGTCATTGTAGGCGAAACCTTGGGATCTAGTGACCACCAGTCAGTGTGGTTTAATATAAGAACTGTGAAAGAGTCCCACCACACAAAAACAAAAGTTTTAGATTTTAGAAAAACAGACTTTTCAAAAATGAAATTAGTCATAAATGAGTCCTTATCAGACTGGAATGGATTACATGGAGTCCAGGAGAAATAGGACTACTTAAAAGGTGCATTATTGAAGGCAACAGAAAATTGCATTAGACTTGTCAGTAAAAGAAAAAAAGGAAGAGACCACTGTGGTACTCAGCAGAAGTGGCCCAAATCATTAAAAATAAAAAGCTAGCATTTTGTAATTATAAAAAAACCCAGAGCAATGAAGATAAGGAAATCTACAAGATTAGGCAGAGAGAGGCCAAGCAAGTTATAAGAACTTCTAAAGCGCAGGCAGAAGAAAAACTAGCTCAGTCTATGAAAAAAGGGGATAAGACATTCTTCAGATATATACATGAAAAAAGGAAATTAAAACAAGGAATAACTAAATTAAAAACAAAGGACGGAAGGTATGTAGAAGACAATAAAGGGCTAGACGACTGCCTTAATGAATACTTCTGTTCAGTTTTTACAAAAGAAAAAGGAGAAGGACCTCCACTAGAAAGGATGACTAATAAATCGTTTGATGCATGTATCTTTACAGAGGAAGATGTTCTAAGTTTGCTGTCTAAGATGAAGACAAATAAGTCACAGGGGCCTGATGAGATACACCCAAAATTATTAAAAGAGCTTAGTGGTGAGCTGGCAAAACCGTTAACAGATTTATTTAACCAATCATTAGTAACAGGAGTCGTCCCGGAAGATTGGAAATTGGCAAATGTCGTGCCCATTCACAAGAAAGGTAGTAGGGAGGAATCGAGCAACTATAGACCAGTGAGTCTGACATCAATAGTAGGCAAATTAATGGAAACCCTATTAAAGGATAGGATTGTGGAACATCTTAAATTCCATGGATTGCAAGATGAAAAACAACATGGGTTTACTTCAGGGAGATCATGTCAAACAAATCTTATAGATTTTTTTGACTGGGTGACTAAAATAATAGACGGTGGAGGTGCAGTAGACATCGCATATCTAGATTTTAGTAAGGCTTTTGACACTGTCCCACATAGAAGACTTATCAATAAACTGCAGTCATTGAGCATGGACTCCCATATTGTTGAGTGGATTAGGCAGTGGGTGAGTGACAGACAACAGAGGGTTGTAGTCAATGGAGAACATTCAAAACAAGGTCATGTTACCAGTGGGGTTCCACAGGGATCTGTACTGGGACCAATTTTGTTTAATATCTTCATAAGTGATATTGCAAAAGGCCTCGATGGTAAGGTTTGTCTTTTTGCTGATGACACAAAGATATGTAACAGGGTTGATGTTCCTGGAGGGAAACGCCAAATGGAAAAGGATTTAGGAAAACTAGAAGAATGGTCAGAACTCTGGCAACTGAAATTTAATGTGGATAAGTGCAAGATAATGCACCTGGGGCGTAAAAACCCAAGGGCGTAAAATACTGCCAGCCTGCCACCACACAATATAGTCCTTAACCGCTTTACTTCCGCCCATAGGATATAAACGTCCTATGGGTGGACGTCTATTTCTGAACGGACATTCCAGAACGTCTTTTCAGAAAGTGCAGCTGCACGCTAATCGTGCAGCTGCTGATCGGGTTGCCCGCTGTCAGTGACAGCAGGGCAACCCTAAGACAAGGCAGGGACAGTGCCCAGGTGTCCCTGCCTTCTAGATCGCTGCAGACACAGCGCTCACCGAGCGCTGTGTCTGCAGAGAAGGAAGCGCTATGCGCTTCCTGTTCCGGCCCGGCGGTCATGTGACCGCCGTGACCGGAGTGTGCAGGAGCTGTGTGAGGTCTCTCAGAGAGCTCGATCAGCCCTGCTCTGAGGCTGTACAGCGCTGGATTGCTACTGTACAGCCTCTCTAGAGGTGCATTTGTCCTGTAACTGGGGCTACTATGTCAGCCCCAGTTACAGGAGAAATCAACAATGTAAAAAATGGGGTCACTTCTTGGGAGTTTCTACTGTAAGGGTGCATCAGGGGGCTTCAAATGGGACATGGCATCTAAAAACCATGTGGAGTTCCTTTTCTTCTGCGCCCTGCCGTGTGCCCATACAGCAGTTTATGACCACATGTGGGGTGTTTCTGTAAACCGCAGAATCTGGGTAATAAATATTGAGTTTTGTTTGGCTGTTAACCATCGATGTGTTAAAGAAAAAAATTGATTAAAATGGAAAATCTGCCAAAAAAGTGAAATTTAAAAATTTGATCTCCATTTTCCTTTAATTCTTGTGGAACGCCTAAAGGGTTAACAAAGTTTGTAAAATCGGTTTTGAATACCTTGAGGGGTGTAGTTTCTATAATGGGGTCATTTATGGGGGTATCCACTATGTAGGCCCCACAAAGTGACTTCAGACCTGAACTGGTCCTTAAAAAGTGGGTTTTGGCAATTTTCTTAAAAATTTGAAGAATTGCTTCTAAACTTCTAAGCCTTCTAACGTCCTAAAAAAATAAAATGACATTTCCAAAATGATGCCAACATAAAGTAGACATATGGGGAATGTTAAATAATAAATATTTTATGAGGTATCACTTTCTGTTTTAAAAGCAGAGAAATTGAAATTTAGAAAATTGTGAATTTTTAAAATTTTTGGGTAAATTTGGGATTTTTTCATAAATAAAGGTGAAATATTTTGACTCAAATTTATGACTATCATGAAGTACAATGTGTCACGAGAAAACAATCTCTGAATGACTTGGATAAATAAAGGCGTTCCAAAGTTATTACCACATAAAGTGAGATATGTCAGTTTTGCAAAATTTGGCCTGGTCAGGAAGGGGGCAAATGGCCCAGATGGCAAGTGGTTAAAAGGACTTTTGGGTCTTTGAAACATTTTTCTACTAAATTGATTGCTATCAGACTCCCTACACTCTCTGTCCCTTCCGAAGCGCAGCTCTCCCTGACTACATAGCACCCGATGACGTGTTCTGGCCAGCCAATCACTGTAATGCCAGTAGCTAACATGGCTACTGACATTACAGTGAGGGCAGTACTTACCTGCACGTATATTGGCTGCATAGCAGCCGCAAAACATGCGGGGAGGAGACTGGAGCATGGCGCTCGAGCACATGCGGTACTTTGCCAAGTACCACTATGTGCCGAGCATAGCAATGCTCGAGCCGAACACCAGTTCAGCCGAGCATGCTCGCTCAACACTAGATATTACAACTTCTTACTTGTAATTAGCAATCCACAGGGAGGTCTCCCTAATGGCAGGCAAAAACCTCTCCTCCATTCTTTGTACAGGATGCTTTCCTAAACTCTGTTCCATAATGTCCATACAGGAATGTGGTAATAGACAACCACTCGTATAGTCACCCGGTTGTGTCCAGGCGCTTTTAGGCTTCTCCCGGTCACTGGTGCTTGTGGAGCCCATGAGCTAATGCTGCTTCTATCTCCACTAGACTCACTCTATATCCATAAGCAACTCTTGTCTGTGCTAGGTAGCTATAAGGCTCCCTCAGCCTGGCCACAACCAAGGAGCTAAAATGGCAGCTACATCCTGGACAGGTGCTGCTCCACACCTGCTCACACATAACTAGCTTCCTTCCTGTTCTTCCACAGTTCTCCTGTTCTCCCTTGTATTAGCAAACCCTCTGATATATACATAAAAGTGGTGCCAGCACCGCCTAGGGGTGAATAGATGTAATGACACTCTTTTCTAAAACAGCCTGTTATAAGGAATTTACAGTTTACACAGCAATACATTGACATGATATATACAGAAGTTTCGAAGTGCCCAAGACCATTACTAAGTGGGACACTGCAAATGTTTCCAACTATGCCCCTCTCTCGATTTACATCAAATACATTATTTTCATGTAGAGATCCAAGAATTATGTTGGACGCATATAGTGTATGCAAGCCATTTGCGACCCCTCTCATCACTCTAATGCTGTTCTGCACCTCGTTTGCCTGGGCAAACGGAGTCACACAGGGGAGGAACTGCTCCGTGTCCTTCAGCAAGAAATCAAATCCTGGCTTTCTCCGTGACCACTCAATATCAGAACCATGGTGACTGACAACGGGAAGAACATGGTGTCGGCGCTGAGTCAAGGAGGGCTGAGTTGTGCGCCCTGCATGGCACACGTGTTCAATCTGGTTGTCAAGCCGTTCCTGAAGTCTTCTAACCATCGGCAAGACATCATAGAAATGGTCAAGAAACTTTGCATGCACTTCAGCCACTCATACATCGCAAAGCACCAGGACTATGGGATGAACAACGTCATTCCACTGCTTCATGTCCTGGAACAGATGCTGGTAAATCTGGCTGGTCAGAGGACTAGAGACGTGGCGTCTAGAAAGATGGCGGCATAGTTTGATAAATTTGTCTGTCAAGATCTCTGTTTATAGTCAGTGAACGGTAACATCATTTATCACAAGGATATGCAAACACCTACTAATGGGGTGTTACCCCCCAGAAGTAGGTCATCGGCACGAAGGGGCAGTCATTTTCACAGCTCAAGGTATAACGGCTCTGAGGCGCTCACGGATATCATAGGGTCGTGGTTCCAAAGAAACTTTGACTGTTGTTTTGTTAAGCTGGTGATTAGTTCTCAGGACTAGAGTTGAGCGAACACCTGGATGTTCGGGTTCGAGAAGTTCGACCGAACTTCCCGGAAATGTTCGGGTTCGGGATCCGAATCCGAGCCGAACTTCGTCCCGAACCCGAACCCCATTGAAGTCAATGGGGACCCGAACTTTTCGGCACTAAAAAGGCTGTAAAACAGCCCAGGAAAAGGCTAGAGGGCTGCAAAAGGCAGCAAAATATAGTTAAATCCCCTGCAAACAAATGTGGATAGGGAAATGAATTAAAATAAAATCAAAATAAATAAAAATTAACCAATATCAATTGGAGAGAGGTCCCATAGCAGAGAATCAGGATTCATGTCAGCAGAGAATCAGTCTTCATGTCATAGCAGAGAATCAGGCTTCACGTCACCCAAAACTGGAACAGTCCATTGTCAGATATTTAGGCCCCGGCACCCAGGCAGAGGTCCCATAGCAGAGAATCTGGCTTCATGTTAGCAGAGAATCAGTCATTATGTCATAGCAGAGAATCAGGCTTCACTTCACCCACCACTGGAACAGTCCATTGTCATATATTTAGGCCCAGGCACCCAGGCAGAGGAGAGAGGTCCCATAGCAGAGATTCAGGCTTCATGTCAGCAGAGAATCAGTCTTCATGTCATAGCAGAGAATCATGCTTCACGTCACCTAACATTGGAACAGTCCATTGTCATATAATTTAGGCCCCGGCACCCAGACAGAGGAGAGAGGTCCCATAACATAGAATCTGGCTTCATGTCAGCAGAGAATCAGTCTTCATGTCATAGCAGAGAATCAGGCTTCATGTCACCCAACATTGGAACAGTCCATTGTCATATAATTTGGGCCCCGGCACCCAGACAGAGGAGAGAGGTCCCATAACATAGAATCTGGCTTCATGTCAGCAGAGAATCAGTCTTCATGTCATAGCAGAGAATCATGCTTCACGTCACCCAACATTGGAACAGTCCATTGTCATATAATTTAGGCCCCGGCACCCAGACAGAGGAGAGAGGTCCCATAACAGAGATTCAGGCTTCATGTCAGCGACTCAGCAGAGAATCAGTCTTCATGTCATAGCAGAGAATCAGGCTTCATCTCACCCACCACTGGAACAGGCCACTGTCAGATATTTTTAGGCCCTGGCACCCAGACAGAGGAGAGAGGTCCCATAACATAGAATCTGGCTTCATGTCAGCGACTCAGCAGAGAATCAGTCTTCATGTCATAGCAGAGAATCAGGCTTCATGTCACCCACCACTGGAACAGGCCACTGTCAGATATTTTTAGGCCCTGGCACGCAGACAGAGGAGAGAGGTCCCATAACATAGAATCTGGCTTCATGTCAGCAGAGAATCAGTCTTCATGTCATAGCAGAGAATCATAATTCACGTCACCCAACATTGGAACAGTCCATTGTCATATAATTTAGGCCCCGGCACCCAGACAGAGGAGAAAGGTTCCCATAGCAGAGAATCTGGCTTCATGTCAGCAGAGAATCAGTCTTCATGTCATAGCAGAGAATCATGCTTCCCGTCACCCACCACTGGAACAGTCCATTGTCACATATTTAGGCCCAGGCACCCAGGCAGAGGAGAGAGGTCCCATAGCAGAGAATCTGGCTTCATGTCAGCAGAGAATCAGTCTTCATGTCATAGCAGAGAATCATGCTTCACGTCACCCAACATTGGAACAGTCCATTGTCATATAATTTAGGCCCCGGCACCCAAACAGAGGAGAGAGTTCCCATAACATAGAATCTGACTTCATGTCAGCAGAGAATCAGTCTTTATGTCATAGCAGAGAATCAGGCTTCACGTCACCCACCACTGGAACAGTCCATTGTCAGATATTTAGGCCCAGGCACCCAGGCAGAGGAGAGAGGTCCCATAGCAGAGAATCAGGCTTCACGTCACTCACCACTGGAACAGTCCATTGTCAGATATTTAGGCCCAGGCACCCAGGCAGAGGAGAGAGGTCCCATAGCAGAGAATCTGGCTTCATGTTAGCAGAGAATCAGTCTTCATATCATAGCAGAGAATCAGGCTTCATGTCACCCACCACTGGAACAGGCCACTGTCAGATATTTTTAGGCCCAGGCACCCAGACAGAGGAGAGGTTCATTCAACTTTGGGTTGCCCCGCAATAAAATGGTAAAATGAAAATAAAAATAGGATTGAATGAGGAAGTGCCCTGGAGAACAATAATATATGGTTAAGGGGAGGTAGTTAATGTCTAATCTGCACAAGGGATGGACAGGTCCTGTGGGATCCATGCCTGGTTCATTTTTATGAACGTCAACTTGTCCACATTGGCTGTAGACAGGCAGCTGCGTTTGTCTGTAATGACGCCGCCTGCCGTGCTGAATACACGTTCAGACAAAACGCTAGCCGCCGGGCAGGCCAGCACCTCCAAGGCATAAAAGGCTAGCTCTGGCCACATGGACAAATTGGAGACCCAGAAGTTGAATGGGGCCGAACCATCAGTCAGTACGTGGAGGGGTGTGCACACGTACTGTTCCACCATGTTAGTGAAATGTTGCCTCCTGCTAACACGTTCCGTATCAGGTGGTGGTGCAATTAGCTGTGGCGTGGTGACAAAACTTTTCCACATCTCTGCCATGCTAACCCTGCCCTCAGAGGAGCTGTCCGTGACACAGCTGCGTTGGCGACCTCTTGCTCCTCCTCTGCCTTCGCCTTGGGCTTCCACTTGTTCCCCTGTGACATTTGGGAATGCTCTCAGTAGCGCGTCTACCAACGTGCGCTTGTACTCGCGCATCTTCCTATCACGCTCCAGTGCAGGAAGTAAGGTGGGCACATTGTCTTTGTACCGGGGATCCAGCAGGGTGGCAACCCAGTAGTCTGCACACGTTAAAATGTCGGCAACTCTGCTATCGTTGCTCAGGCACTGCAGCATGTAGTCGCTCATGTGTGCCAGGCTGCCCAGAGGTAAGGACAAGCTGTCCTCTGTGGGAGGCGTATCGTCATCGTCCTGCGTTTCCCCCCAGGCACGCACCAGTGATGGGCCCGAGCTGCGTTGGGTGCCACCCCGCTGTGAACATGCTTCATCCTCATCCTCCTCCACCTCCTCCTCATCCTCGTCCTCCTCGTCCTCCAGTAGTGGCCCTGTCTGGCCACATTTGTACCTGGCCTCTGCTGTTGCAAAAAACCTCCCTCTTTGAAGAGACTGGCTTGAAAGTGCTAAAAATGACCCCTCTTCCTCCTCCTCCTCCTCCTGGGCCACCTCCTCTTCCATCATCGCCCTAAGTTTTTTCTCATGGAGACATAGAAGTGGTATTGTAACGCTGATAATGGCGTCATCGCCACTGGCCATGTTGGTGGAGTACTTGAAACAGCGCAACAGGGCACACAGGTCTCGCATGGAGGCCCATTCATTGGTGGTGAAGTGGTGCTGTTCCGCAGTGCGACTGACTCGTGCATGCTGCAGCTGAAACTCCACTATGGCCTGCTGCTGCTCGCACAGTCTGTCCAGCATGTGCAAG
This sequence comes from Bufo bufo, assembly GCF_905171765.1. Classification (NCBI taxonomy): domain Eukaryota; kingdom Metazoa; phylum Chordata; class Amphibia; order Anura; family Bufonidae; genus Bufo; species Bufo bufo. The sequence goes on along the minus strand of NC_053392.1, from coordinate 32,167,107 downwards.
GTGGAGTTCCACCTGGTGGGCACGTTGCATATGAGGCGGTGAGTGGGAAGGCCGAAGTTACGCTGTAGCGCAGACAGGCGAGCAGCGGCAGGATGTGAACGCCGGAAGCGCGAACAGACGGCCCGCACTTTATGCAGCAGCTCTGACATGTCGGGGTAGTTGCGAATGAACTTCTGCACCACCAAATTCAGCACATGCGCCAGGCAAGGGATGTGCGTCAAACCGGCTATTCCCAGAGCTGCAACGAGATTTCGCCCATTATCGCACACCACCAGGCCGGGCTTGAGGCTCACCGGCAGCAACCACTTGTCGGTCTGTTGTTCTATACCCCGCCACAAATCCTGTGCGGTGTAGGGCCTGTCCCCCAAACATATGAGTTTCAGAATGGCCTGCTGACGTTTACCCCGGGCTGTGCTGAAGTTGGTGGTGAAGGTGTGTGGCTGACCGGATAAGCAGATGAAAGAAGAGGAGGAGGAAGCTGAGTAGGAGGAGGAGGCAACAGGAGGCAAAGAATGTTGCCCTGCGATCCTTGGCGGCGGAAGGACGTGCGCCAAACAGCTCTCCGCCTGGGGCCCAGCGGCCACTACATTTACCCAGTGTGCAGTTAGGGAGATATAGCGTCCCTGGCCGTGCTTACTGGTCCACGTATCTGTGGTTAGGTGGACCTTGCCACAGATGGCGTTGCGCAGTGCACACTTGATTTTATCGGATACTTGGTTGTGCAGGGAAGGCACGGCTCTCTTGGAGAAGTAGTGCCGGCTGGGAACAACATACTGTGGGACAGCAAGCGACATGAGCTGTTTGAAGCTGTCTGTGTCCACCAGCCTGAATGACAGCATTTCATAGGCCAGTAGTTTAGAAATGCTGGCATTCAGGGCCAGGGATCGAGGGTGGCTAGGTGGGAATTTACGCTTTCTCTCAAATGTTTGTGAGATGGAGAGCTGAACGCTGCCGTGTGACATGGTTGAGATGCTTGGTGACGCAGGTGGTGGTGTTGGTGGTACATCCCATGTTTGCTGGGCGGCAGGTGCCAACGTTCCTCCAGAGGCGGAGGAAGAGGCCGAGGCGGTAGCAGCAGAAGAGGCCGAGGCGGCAGCAGCAGAAGAGGCCGAGGTGGCAGCAGCAGAAGAGGTAGCAGGGGGAGCCTGAGTGACTTCCTTGTTTTTAAGGTGTTTACTCCACTGCTTTGCATGCAGGTGCCTGGTCATGCAGGTTGTGCTAAGGTTCAGAACGTTAATGCCTCGCTACAGGCTCTGATGGCACAGCGTGCAAACCACTCGGGTCTTGTCGTCAGCACATTGTTTGAAGAAGTGCCATGCCAGGGAACTCCTTGAAGCTGCCTTTGGAGTGCTCGGTCCCAGATGGCGGCGGTCAGTAGCAGGCGGAGTCTCTTGGCGGCGGGTGTTCTGCTTTTGCCCACTGCTCCCTCTTTGTCTTTTGCTACGCTGTTGTCTCGGTCTCACCACTGCCTCTTCCTGACCTCCTGTTCAGTCTGCACACTGCAGAAAGACGCAGTAGTTGGAACTTGTGTTTCGTCATCATCAGAGACGTGCTGAGGTGGTATTCCCATGTCCTCATCATCAGGAAACATAAGTGGTTGTGCGTTAGTGCATTCTATGTCTTCCACCGCTGGGGAAGGGCTAGGTGGATGCCCTTGGGAAACCCTGCCAGCAGAGTCTTCAAACAGCATAAGAGACTGCTGCATAACTTGAGGCTCAGACAGTTTCCCTGATATGCATGGGGGTGATGTGACAGAATGATGGGCTTGGTTTTCATGCGCCATCTGTGCGCTTTCTGCAGAAGACTGGGTGGGAGATAATGTGAACGTGCTGGATCCACTGTCGGCCACCCAATTGACTAATGCCTGTACCTGCTCAGGCCTTACCATCCTTAGAACGGCATTGGGCCCTACCAAATATCCCTGTAAATTCTGGCGGCTACTGGGACCTGAGGTAGTTGGTACACTAGGACGTGTGGCTGTGGCAGAACGGCCACGTCCTCTCCCAGCACCAGAGGGTCCACTAACACCTCCACGACCATGTCTGTGTCCCTTACTAGATGTTTTCCTCATTGTTACCGTTCACCACAATAAGAAAAATATTATTTGGCCCAATGTATTGAATTCAAATTCAGGCCTTTTTTTTTACAGACACCTAACACTATCTAGCTATCTATTTAGGTACCGTATTACACTAATACAGGCACACCAGTAATGACAGATTTAGCTGAATATAAATTTGAGGCCTATTATTTAGGCGCTGGGTGACAGGTATACGTTTACGGACAGAATTAGACTTGGATATGCACAGTAGCGTGTGTGTGAAGTTATTGAGAATGACCCTATCAGCACCTTGAATCTAATATACCCTTTTAGGGATAGATTTAAAGTAGGCCTGATACAGCAGAAACCACTAATTTAGAAAATTGCTAGGTTGGGAATTGTATTTCAACCCAGAACAAAAACTGTGCTTTGACGGACACAAAATTACTTGAGCAGCTACAGCAATAGCCACAGATTTAGCTGAATATAAATTTGAGGCCTATTATTTAGGCGCTGGGTGATAGGTATACGTTTACGGACAGAATTAGACTTGGATATGCACAGTAACGTGTGTGTGAAGTTATTGAGAATGACCCTATCAGCACCTTGAATCTAATATACCCTTTTAGGGATAGATTTAAAGTAGGCCTGATACAGCAGAAACCACTAATTTAGAAAATTGCTAGGTTGGGAATTGTATTTCAACCCAGAACAAAAACTGTGCTTTGACGGACACAAAATAACTTGAGCAGCTACAGCAATAGCCACAGATTTAGCTGAATATAAATTTGAGGCCTATTATTTAGGCGCTGGGTGACAGGTATACGTTTACGGACAGAATTAGACTTGGATATGCACAGTAGCGTGTGTGTGAAGTTATTGAGAATGACCCTATCAGCACCTTGAATCTAATATACCCTTTTAGGGATAGATTTAAAGTAGGCCTGATACAGCAGAAACCACTAATTTAGAAAATTGCTTGGTTGGAATTGTATTTCAACCCAGAACAAAAACTGTGCTTTGACGGACACAAAATAACTTGAGCAGCTACAGCAATAGCCACAGATTTAGCTGAATATAAATTTGAGGCCTATTATTTAGGCGCTGGGTGACAGGTATACGTTTACGGACAGAATTAGACTTGGATATGCACAGTAGCGTGTGTGTGAAGTTATTGAGAATGACCCTATCAGCACCTTAAATCTAATATAAATAGATTTAAATAACCACACTATTGATGGTTAAATGGACTTTGTGCCAGCTTGCCCCTGATGTAGGATATAGCCAAAAAATAACCACACTATTGATGGTTAAATGGACTTGGTGGCAGCTTGCCCCTGATGTAGGATACAGCCAAAAAATAACCACACTATTGATGGTTAAATGGACTTGGTGACAGCTTGCCCCTGATGTAGGATATAGCCAAAAAATAACCACACTATTGATGGTTAAATGGACTTGGTGACAGCTTGCCCCTGATGTAGGATATAGCAAAAAATAACCACACTATTGATGGTTAAATGGACTTGGTGGCAGCTTGTGCTGGCGCACCACAAGCCACTAAATGGCCGCCGATCACCCCAGAAAAAAGTGACTGAAAAACGCTCTGGGCAGCCTAAAAACTGTGAGCAATTGAATAGCAGCAGTTCAATGATCCACAGCTGTAGATCGATCACTGTCTTAAGTATTTTGGAGGAGTTAATCACTGCCGCATCTCGCCCTAACGTCGTAGCTGCAACCTCTCCCTACACTTGTAACAGCAGAGTGACGTGCAGCGCTACGTGACTCCAGCTTATATAGATGCTGGGTCACATGCTGCACTGGCCAATCACAGCCATGCCAATAGTAGGCATGGCTGTGATGGCCTCTTGGGGCAAGTAGTATGACGCTTGTTGATTGGCTGCTTTGCAGCCTTTCAAAAAGCGCCAAGAAAGAGCCGAACACCGAACCCGAACCTGGACTTTTACGAAAATGTTCGGGTTCGGGTCCGTGTCACGGACACCCCAAAATTCGGTACTAACCCGAACTATACAGTTCGGGTTCGCTCATCCCTACTCAGGACCTTACGTGGCTAGCAGAGATGTGGACCGGGTATGACGCGTCTGGATCAGTGTCGGCCACAGAGTGTGCTTTCTTTGTGGCCGTCAAACCTCGCATAGACATTGCTTATGCCATCTTCGCAGAGGACTTCAAGACTTCATGAAATTATATTTATAAATCAAAGGACGAGGTCACGTTGGAGGAAGTGGACAACTTCTTTACTCGCATTTCTTCAGACACTTTAGAATCCACTTATCAGCAACCCAGCTTGTCAAGGTGACGGCATCTGTGGCATCAGCACATTGTGAAGGAAAAGTTCTTCAGTAAGGACTACCTAATCAGAGTGCAGGGATTCATCATGGAGCTGGCCATCAATAACATCCAGTATTGAACTTATGGACGACTCTCATTTTGGACCTTGTCCACAATGTTCGGGACCTCCAGCGGACGTCTTGCATGTCTTAGACATGATCCCTGCAGTGATTACTACATGTTATACCACTTCTTACCGTTCTGTTACAGCGGCTGTGAGATCTGCACATACTAAGGCTTATTTATGAAGATTTTCGGGTGTTGCCTGCACCGACCAGTTACCATCCAGCTATGATTGTGTAGCCTGCACTGTAGGTATGAGATGGAGTCGGCTTCTTCGCTGAACTGTCCTCCAGTTATCAGCCATAACCCAATACATTTCATGATCAATATGTATTATTATCGTGGTCATCCCGACACTGGTCGTCAATCCATTCTTGTTGATTAAGCACTTTTATTTTCAGTTGGTCTTTTAAATCTTGTGGTTTTGCCCCTTCTGTGCCTGCTGTGTCCTGTTTGTGAAATAAAGGTTTTTTTTTTCTCTCCTGTTCAAAAAAATATATAAAGAATTGATGTGGGATTTGGTAGGCAAAAGCAGGAGTGTGTACAAAACACATAATACATGCAAATATTCCCTTCATATGTCATCTCTGTTTTGGATCCACTCCTGTTTTTTTGGCATTAGCAATACTGATGGATTACTGACCAAATGCTGAACAAGTGAAGGCGGATGCTCCACAGACAGGATCCGTTTTTTTTTTTTTTTGAACAATAATTTTTATTAGCATTTCCATAAAAAATAGGTTACAATTGAATGGATTCAATTACATGTACAAGATTGTATCACAGCAGAAATTAAGGCACTTGTGAAAACTTCTAATAAAGAATGTAATTACACTACACACGACAGATAAACTGGTACCAATAACAGGAAAGGTCAATATAGGTACATAGATACTGGGGTAAATACTAGTATGCAAGTAACAGACTAAGAACAAGGAGATCATAATCTAATAGCTGCATTAGGAGGAATGTTGCATTTATTATCATTTAGCCACACTTCCCAATTCTTTAGAAAAACAGTTTTCGAGTTCCTAGCTGATGCCCAAAGACCCTCAAATAAGCAATTGTTATCCAGCGTTCTAAAAATTCTCTTGATATTAGGGAGTATACCAGATTTCCAGCAGGCAGCAATTTTCAAACGTGTAACAAATATTAAGTGGCTGGCAATTACTCTAAAGTGGCATGGAAGGTCTATAAGACCTACAGATAGTAAAGCCATCTTAGGAGAGGGGTCAATAGGATAACATGCTAGAGAAGATAAGAACTCAAAAATTTAGATCCATAGACATTTTACTGTTCGGCACTCCCACCACATGTGAAGATATGTTCCAGAATCATAACCACACCTCCAGCAAGCTGGGGAGACTTCAGGAAAGATTCTATTTAGATAAACAGGGGTCCTATACCATCTATATAATAATTTTCTTGCTCCTTCTAAATGATCAGAGCATTTAGAGAGTTTAGAAACAGAGGTAAAAACTTCGTTCCACTCTGAGTCTGTGAGGTCTGAACCCAGCTCAGCATTCCACATGTCTAGGATATGCTGTAAGGGATTTGTATTTGATTCCTTTAGTAGATGATAACCTTTAGTAATACCTTTATCTAAACTATGTGTCATTTGAATCCACTCCGATAGAGAGTGATTGTGTGAAATATAGTGAAAGTTTCTTGGGGATTGAAGTAGGTGCCTTATTCTTAAATACTTATAGAAATCTGTATTGGGTATGTTAAACTCTTTGTGTAGATAAGCAAAATCAACAAAAACATCATTTTTCTTTAGTTGCCCGATATTAGTAATACCCAAGGAAATCCAATTATTAATACTCAGGTCTGGTATGGCTAATTCACAAATTTCTAAAGGCAAGGAAAAAACTGAAGTGGTAACTAACTTTTCTATTCTAGCAATGGAGTACCAGATGTTGTGTATTGCTTTCAGGGTTGAGAGTGAAGAGATATTTTTAATGCCAAAGACCGCTGTAGCAGAGAGGCGTAAATTTATATCATGGGAACCCATTATATTTTTTTCGAGTAAAACACATTTTTTTGAAGTGTCATTTTTGATCAGGTATCTCATTTGATCAAGTATAGAAGAGGCATAATAATGTTTAATAGAGGGGACATTAAGGCCACCTGTTTTAAGTGATTTGTTAAGGATAAGTCCTTTCACTCTGGGTTTAAATTTTCCCCAAATGTGTCGGTTGATTAAAGCTTGTAGTTTTGATATATATCCGTTGGGAATAGCAATTGGAATATTGCGGAACATATAAATGATTTTGGGTAGAATCACCATTTTGATTGCAGCTATTCTTCCTAACCATGAGAGCGAGTCCATTCTTAGGTTGTTTAAAGAGTCGTTGATTTTATTATATAGTGGCCAAAAATTACCTTTAAATAGTTTGCTAGTAGGGAAGGCGAGTTGTATACCCAGATATGTCAATGATTCATCAGCCCAGGGGTATTTATACAAGTTGGAAATTGACCGCTTGGTGGATCGGGATAAACCCACGTCAAGAATTTGGGACTTATTGATATTAACTTTATAAAAGGAAGCTTTGCCAAAATTAGAAATAATATTATTAATAGCATTTAATGCAGTAGTTGGGTTTGACGTTAAAATTAAAACATCATCTGCAAAGAGTCCTATGCGATGATCTGTGTTTCCCACTGTTATCCCTTTAATGATAGGGGAGGATCTGATATGTTCCGCAAAGGGTTCCATTGCCAGGGCAAATATTAGGGGTGACATGGGACAGCCTTGTCTGGTTCCATTCTTGATATTGAATGGTGCAGATAAAAAACTAGAAGAGTATATAGAGGCGCTAGGATTAGAATATAAGGACATTACTGCGGATAGGAAGAAATCTCCAAATCCATACTTTTTCAAAGTAGCCTGAATATATTTCCAATGTATTCTATCGAACGCCTTCTCCGCATCCAAGGAGAGGAGCAAAGAAGGCGTTCGGGTGGCATATGCCACATCTAAGAGATCTATGAATCTCCTAGTACCATCTGATTATTGTCTGTTGGGACCAAAACCGATTTGATCATTGGCTATTAAGGAAGGAAGAATGGTAGATAATCTCTTTGCTAAAATTTTTGCAAATATCTTTATATCAGAATTTAATAGCGATATAGGTCTAAAGTTAGCCGGTTTATCTGCAGATTTACCAGGTTTTGAGAGTGTAATTATCAGTGCATTTAACATATCCTTGGGGATTGAGTTTTGCTCTGCTATCAAATTGAAAGATCTAGTCAAAAAGGGATTTAAAATGTTGGAGAAGTTTTTATAATATTCGTTTGTAAGTCCATCTGGGCCAGGAGACTTGTTATTTTTAAGTGAATGAATTGCTTCGGATATTTCCAAATGTGTGATTTTAGAGTTAAGAGATTGATTTTGGGATGGGGTTATAGACGGTAGGGAAATGCCATTGAGAAAGTCATTAATATATTCAGAAGTTGGTTGAACAATGTCAGTTGTTTTCTCCAGATTATATAGATTTTTATAGTATTTAGCGAATTCCTCCGCTATGTGTTTGGGGTTATATAGTTTTTGGTTCTGGTTGTCATATAAGAAGGGGATTCTTGATTTGACTTCTCTTTTTTTAATTCTATTAGCCAAAATTTTTGATGTTTTGTTACCTTGAGAATAATGGTCTGATTTGACTTTACGAAGGTAAAATTCATGTTTTTCATGAAGATGTAGATATAGATAATGTCTGGCTGTTTTTAATTTGCTAAGGATTTTTGGGTCTAGAGAGGTCTTAGAGGAGTCCTCCAAGGTTTTGATATCCGCTAATAATTTATCTAGGATTTCCCTTCTTTTTTTCTTTTGAATAGCTGCCTGTTTTAGTAGTACACCTCTTATAAATGCCTTGTGCGCACTCCATAGTGTAATATCTGACACCAAATTATTGTCATTTGTTTTAAAATATTCTTTTAGAGAATTTTCTACATCTATTCGTATAGAGGCATTTTGGAGTAAAGAATTGTTTAGTCTCCACGGGGAATATATTCTGTTGCTATACATGTTGTCTAGTGTAAGAGAGATAAACGCATGGTCAGACCATGTTATATTAGAAATTGTTACCTCTATCACTTTTTGAAGAAGCCATTTATCTGATACAAAGAGGTCAATTCTAGAGTAAGTGTTGTGTGGGTGAGAAAAAAAGGTAAAATCTTTTTCATTGGCGTGATGGACCCTCCAGATATCTAGAAGTCCCTCCTGAAATAAGAAATCTCTGAGTTGCGAGTTTTTAAGAGAGGGGAGAGGAGAAGGGAGTCTATCAATTGAGGAGTCGGGGCACATGTTGAAGTCGCCACATATCAATAAAGATCCTTGTTTATAATCCTGAGCTAGTTTGATGGTGCGTTTGATGAAATTTATCTGGTCAGCATTAGGGGCATAAAGATTAACTATTGTGTATCTATAATTGTTTATGTCACATATAATGATAATATATCTACCCTCTTCATCTATTATTGTATTATGGCATTAGAAAACAATAGAATTCTTAAAGCCTATAATCACACCTTTTCTTTTTTTTGAAGCTGGGGAGAAAAAGGTATGCGGAAAGGAGGGATGAGAAAATCTGTAGGAGTCTTCCTCATTAAGGTGGGACTCTTGAATACAGATGATGTCACCTCTCTGTTTCCTCACCTCATTCCAACAAGCTGAACGCTTAAAGGGGCTATTAAGACCCTTAACATTTGCAGAGAATACTTTTATACCTTTACTGGCCATCTTGATCTTCAAGGCAACATGCTAGAGTTACTGATCTGATTTGATTAACTAGTAGTGTGTAAATAGCATAATAAAGTACCCAAATGTTACCGTATATCAGTTGTGGGGGTCGTAGAATTGTACCTTTGGTTTCAGTTGTTTGAGGAGGTAGCTGTAAACCTTTTTTGTGTAACCTTATAAAACAACAGGTTAAAACATAGAAAATAAAATAAATAGTAAATAACAATAACATAACAATGGTCTAACAGTGACCACAAGATGTGATGTATCTCACTTAGTATGGGAGGCGTTAGGGAAATAGTGGATTAGGGAATGTGAACACTGAGATGGGATATGTGTTCTGAGAGGTAGAGCAACAGGGTGTGGAACCCCGTAAAAATAGTATAACATGGAAGTATACTTAAGGTAATATAGATATTGTCCAGAGTAGATATCACGGAGGGTTTCTTCCTACTTTGGTCCACTCTGGGGTTAGGTTAAGGTGACTTCTGTCAGAGGGAGTCCTGTTAGAAGGAGAGTTCATAGCTTTATCTTTGTCTTTGGCGCCCTCTGGTGGCAGAGTGATGTTCCATTTGGCAAAGGCTTTTGACGCTTCCTGAGGAGAAACTAGAACAGTTGATGAGTTTTGGTATCTCACAATCAGCTTAACAGGGAAACCCCATTTGTAAGGGATATTGTTATCCCTTAATGCTTTGGTGTAGATTTGAAAATCACGTCTTCTGCTCAGCGTTGCTGGTAAGAGGTCGGTGAATAGGAGTACATTAGAAAATCTTTCAGGAATATCCGACCTCTTTTTTTGAGCTTCCCTCATCAGGGAGTCTTTTAGATGATAAAAGTGGATTCTGGTTAAGACGTCTCTGGGAATAGAGGCTGGTAGAGCTTTGGGTTTAGGAACCCGGTGAACCTGGTCTATAATTAACTCAGACCCTGGGGTATCTGGTAAATATGACACTATAAGGTCCGCAATAAAATCATGCAGCTGAGAGTCCAGAACGCTTTCAGGAATGCTTCTGAATCTAACGTTATTTCTTCTGGAGCGATCCTCCAGATCGGCGATTTTAAGTTTGATAGTTGCTATATCATCTTCAACCGCATTATGATTATCTACTAATGAGTTATGTGCTGTGACAAATTCCTCAATTTTTTCTTCTAAATGTGCGGTTCTTTCTCCTATGGCGACTATGTCTGTATGAATAACAGAGATTGTCTCTTTAAAATCGCCATGGATAGATCTTTTTAGATCTGCCAGCATGTCCTGCATTGTGGCAACTGTTAAACCAGGGCCTATATCTGGTGAAGCAGGGTAAGTATCAAGGGGAGGACTGTATGGCTGTTGTTCACTCACCCTTTTTTGTTTTTTAGGTTCCTGTGGAGGTGGTGAACCGGATCCTGCTGAAGAGGGAGATCCAGGAGATCGCTGGACTGGTGCCGCTGCAGAGGACAGACAGGGCTCTCCCTTTGTGTGGCGGGAACCGGCGCCATCTTGTGAAGCCCCAGGAGCTGGGTGAAAGAACGCCGTCATCTTCTGCGGCTGCGGATCCTTTTTCCTTCCTCTGGTCATCATCGGCGAGTCTGCCGGCTCAAGAGCTGTCCTGGGACAGGTAAGTATATTAAAAGTGCGCTGTATTTAAGTCGCTATGTGCCGCTGACGGAGTTCCACAGCCGGAGCTCTGGCACTATGCGACCTCTCCTCCCGGCATCCGGCCATGCCCCCCTCCGCTTTTTGAGGGGTTATTGTTCTGATGGATCAGAGGAAGGGCAAAATAATCAGTGACATCAACACAAACTTACGGCTGACACCCTCTCCACTCTGTTTGGGGGGCTCTACTTGTATAAGTGTTTAATAGAACAGGTTCTGTAGAAATCTATGTGGAATCAGCTAACGAGTTGACGGTGTTAACGAAGTGCGCTTCTTCTTGGCGCTAACATCGACCTGTAAGGCTGAGTTCATACTTTAGTTATTTGATCAGTTTTGGCCCAATAACTACTCAAACCAGTAAAGTGTGCAGTGATTCTAAGATTGACGCCAGTCATCTGCATTTCATACGGACTCACAGTATTATTTCACTACCACAGCAGACTCCCTATGCGTGCTACTGCAAGGCACAGTGTTCTATACCCCTATAAAGGCTCTCTGCAGCCCAGAAATAGCTGTATTTTAACACGATTTGCCACGAATATATTCGGATCCAAAAAAATGTTTCCCAAAAAATTTGGCGAATCGGCAAATCAAATTTAAAAAAAATTCGCTCATCTCTAGTCACAAATAAAATCGAATTTAATTAAATCTTTTTGTGAAATTTGGCAAACCGTCTGAATTCAATTTTTTTTAAATTTGCTCATCTCTGTATTTTCATAACTTTTTTCTATACAAAGGTGGAAATTAAGCAAATAAAGCATGAGGTGGTCATGCGGAGGATAATACTACGGTAGCGTGTGTCTGAGTTTTTTCTATCCTACAGGGAGGAAATAATTCATAGTAGGAAATTAAAATGAAAAATGTATATATTATAATGACAACAGAGACTGAGATTAATCCCAAGGGTTTAGTTTTCTTCTTATAAATATTGCCAAAATGCTTTATAGCAAAAAGGAGACCCTGAAGATGTCGGGCAAAGAGATGGTATGTCCTATGTCACACTCTTTTCATAATACAATTATTCCACTCAACAATGGGATCCAGTGTCCAGGAGATTTTATTTCATGAATAAAATCTACAGAAACTAAATTATGTTGTAGAGGGACAGAGTTTAAGTTTTTTGCTTCAAAGACAAGTGAGATATTTATTTTATCACTGATTTTACTTTCATTGGCTTTATCCGGCTTATCTCCTCAACAACAAAAAAGTTTAGACAGCTGAAATCCAACTGCTTGATCATTATCGTTCTCTGACGTACCCGTACACACCAAATGCTTAGCTGTTTCAGCTAAAATTGATGGGTTTCAGGTGGCATTCATCTAACGTTAGCTTTATACTACAGTCTCAACCTGTTTTGCTTTCAAACTCTACAGGATTTTTTTTTTAAACTGAGCGCCAGGGGTCATATTCAAATTCTCAATATTTCGCAAAAATTTTGTAGAATATTCGGCGAATATTCGTGAATTCGAATATTCGTTACATTCAACTTTTCTTTTTACTCAAAAAATCGGCAATGTAATGATTGCGTAATATGCAAATATTACGCAATCAATACAGGCGTGGGTCAAAAAGGAAAATATAGAACAATATTCGATATAGTGCTATATATTTGTTTTTTAGAATATTTGTAATTTTTTTCCATCTGAAGTAATGATTCCTCCCTGCTTAAATTGCTTGACAAGCAACTTAAGCAGGGAGGAATCATAACTTCAGATAAGAAAAATGACGAATATTCTAAAAAACTAATATACAGCACTATATCAAATATAGTGCTATATCTTCCTTTTTGACCCACGCCTGTATTGATAGCGTAAAATTCGCATATTACGCAATCATTACATTGCGATTTTTCGAGTAAAAAAAAGACGATTATTCGAAAAACTAATATATAGCACTTTATTCGAAATATTCGCAAATTCTCGAAGTTGCGATATTTGCGATAAATATTTGAATATTCGCGCTCAAAACTAGAAAACATGCCACTAGTTCTATGCAGTGTATTGCATCCTATTATATCTCCTATCTCTTAGCTTCTCCCTAACCTTTCTACTTTACTATTTTCCTCCTGCCACTTTGATTTTATGGAGTTCTTTCATTATGAACTGGTATCAGAACAAAAAGCTCTTTGCAAAATTAATACCATACATTAAGGCCCTACAAGAATGGGTGGTTGCATCTTAATGTACAAATATATTGATCAAATGAGTATCATCAAGCCTTTATGATATGCCTTGTGAGGTCATCACAGTAGTATCCTTTGGTCTCCTTCTTCATAAAGACAACTAGATAGCCTGAGTAAATGTAGAAAATACCCTAAATATATATATATATAAAAACACAGGAAAAAGATGGGCAGCACTCCAAGAAGTAAAAAAATGCAAAAATACTTTACTTACCCCAGCAGGACATGCAACGTTTCGGCTCTAGACAGGAGCCTTTCTCAAGCAGTGTAAAAAGACAAAGTGCCAGAAATAAATAGCAATGTGCTGATTCATTGTAATTAGCAAAACATGTGTACTCAATTCATGACAATTAATAACAAATCTCAAAAAAATAAAACATAACCACGTGATAATAGACTGTGATTAAAAATGTTGACATCTCATGATCATATTGTATATATCAACCTAAAAGTGTGCTCATAATCTCAACACATATGAAAAAAACTTACATACATACATAATTAAGATCCTTATCATGATCAGTGCCATGTGTAATTAATAATCTAAAGTGCCAAGTGCTTACTGGAAAGTATTGCGAACGGAGGGTGAAGGAGGAGTAAGAGGACGAATGGCTGCCATCCATGGTGTCGCGTGCAGTCCGGCGTGCCTGGGGCGCATCTGCGCATGTCAGGATGACGTACATTTGATACTTCCGGCTTCAGCCGCATTCATCACTGCGCGGCTGCGCATTACAGCTCTGATACTTCGTCAACCATGTTGGATGCGGGAATCTCACATTAACTAACGGGCGCATACATATTGGTGCCGGCACTATCTGATACATAGAAACATAGAAACATAGAATGTGTCGGCAGAAAATAACCATTTGGCCCATCTAGTCTGCCCAATATACTGAGTACTATGGATAGCCCCTGGCCCTATCTTATATGAAGGATGGCCTTATGCCTACCCCATGCATGCTTAAACTCCTCCACTGTATTTGCAGCTACCACTTCTGCAGGAAGGCTATTCCATGCATCCACTACTCTCTCAGTAAAGTAATACTTCCTGATATTACTTTTAAACCTTTGCCGCACAGGTTCAAGGTGGTGTTCGCACATATTCGTGCCAACAAACTACAGATGGCAATACAGGATCGGGTGAAGGCTACCCCAACGCCATAGAAGTGGAGCGTCAGCCGGTGACCATCAGTCAGTTGCGTGCCTACACGTTAGTGCAGGGTCGCACTGCATGCATGATCATAACCCATACATCACCACCATTTGTGAGGGTTCTCCTCAATACCACCTGCCATGTGAATATCAGACTGTAGCCAAAAAGAATAATAAACAAATAAAAAACAAACATCCTCTGCATAACATGGCTCTTGACTGCACGCCATTCACCAATATCACCTTGAACTTCCTCTCTCCATACTCCGTGGCATACCATCTGTGATAAAAGAATGAAAAAAAATTAAAAACATGAAAATTCATAAAGAACATATACTTTGTCCAATACAAACAATCACCAAACATACACAGGTACAGTACAACATTTCCATATGATGGACAAAGGCAAGCCACAGACCTATATCCCCCCAATTTTATAGTCTACATTCAGACCATGCAGTTTAAGGGAATTAAGTGTGTAAATCCACTTTAGTTCCCTTTTTTTTTAATATACTGGCTCTATCACCGCCTCTCCTGGGCATTGGTACAAAATCAATAATGCAACATTTCATATCTCTTTCAGTATGTTTGAGTTCTGCAAAGTGCTTTGACACTGGTAGGTCAAGTCTTTTTTTCCTTATGCTATACCTGTGGTTGTTGAGACGCGACTTGAAATCAGTGGTCGTCTCCCCAACGTACAACAGGTTGCATGGACAAACAAGTACATAAATAATAAAGCTGGAGTCGCATGTCAGATAGTAACCTATCCGATGCGCGACACCAGTTTGAGGGTGCACAAAGGTTTTGCCCTTAAGAATGTACCTACAATTAACGCATGACAGGCAAGGAAAGCATCCAACACTAGACGTAGTCAGCGTTGTCTGCCTACCTATTTTTAAAGTACCTACGTCGGCCTTAACCCTTTCATGACCAAGGGTCATTGATGCCCCAGTGTCCAGGTCAAAATTAACAAATCTGACATGTGTCACTTTATGTGGTAATAGCTTTGGAACACTTTTACTTATCCACGCCATTCTGAGATTGTTTTCTCGTGACACATTGTACTTCATGATAGTCATATATTTGAGTCAATATATTTCACCTTTATTTATGAAAAAATCCCAAATTTACCCAAAATTTTGAAAAATTCACAATTTTCCAAATTTCAATTTCTCTGCTTCTAAAACAGAAAGTGATACCTAATAAAAAATTTATTAGTTAACATTCCCCATATGTCTACTTTATGTTGGCATCATTTTGGAAATGTAATTTTATTTTTTTAGGACGTTAGAAGGCTTAGAAGCAATTCTTACAATTTTTACGAAAATTTCCAAAACCCGCTTTTTAAGGACCAGTTCAGATCTGAAGTCCCTTTGTGGGGCTTACATAGTGGAAACCCCCATAAATGACCCCATTATAGAAACTACACCCCTCAAGTTACTCAAAACTGATTTTACAAACTTTGTTAACCCTTTAGGCGTTCCACAAGAATTAAAGGAAAATGGAGATGAAATTAAAAAATGTCACTTTTTTGGCAGATTTTCCATTTTATATATTTTTTTTCTTTAACACATTGAGGGTTAACAGCCAAACAAAACTCAATATTTATTACCCTGATTCCGCGGTTTACAGAAACACCCCACATGTGGTCGTAAACTGCTGTACGGGCACACGGCAGGGCGCAGAAGGAAAGGAATGCCGTACGGTTTTTGGAAGGTAGATTGTGCTGGATTGGTTTTCTGAACGCCATATGTTTTTTATTTTTCTGCCGTTTTTTATTTTTCTGCCGATCGTCTTGTGCAGGGGCTCGTTTTTTGCAGAAAGTGTTGAGGTTTTTATTGGTACCATTTTTGGGTACATAGGATTTTTTGATCATTCATTATTACACTTTATGGGGCAAGGTGACCCAAAAATTGGCTGTTTTGGAACAGTTTTCATTTATTTATTTTTACAGCATTCATCTGAGGAGTTAGGTCATGTGATAGTTTTATAGAGAAGATCGTTACGGACGTGGCAATACCTAATATGTATACTTTTTCTTATTTATTTAAGTTTTACACAATAATGGCATTTCTGAAACCCAAAAAATGATGTTTTAGTGTCTCTATAGTCTGAGAGCCATAGCTTTTTTATTTTTTGGGCGATTGTCTTAAATAGGGTATCATTTTTTGCGGGACGAGGTGACGGTTTGATTGGTACTATTTTGGGGGTCATAAGCCTTTTTGATCGCTTGCTGTTGCATTTTTTGTGATGTAAGGTGACAAAAATAGCTTTTTTGGCACTGTTTTTTTTATTTTATTTTTATGGTGTTTATCGGATGGGGTCCATCATGTGATATATTTATAGAGACGGTTGTTACGGACGCGGTGACACCTAATATGTGTATTTTATTTTATTTTTTTATAGGAAAAGGCAATGTCTTTTTTTATTTACATTTTTATTTATTTATTGATTTATTTTTACTTTTATTATTTTCACTTATTTATCAGTTCCCTCTTGGATCTTGAAGATCCAGTGGGGCTGATAGTTGTACTATACTTTGCAATGCTCTTGCATTGCAAAGTATAATACTTCCAGATTGCCTGTAGGTGGCAGCACTGGACGCCTTTGACATGGCAACCGGACGCTTTTGCACCATGGGGGCGCACACAGAGGGGCACCATGTACTTAGAGCGGCACAGATGGGGGGGGGGGGGGGGCATGAGGAACACTATCGACTTTCAGGCTCTGATCTGCAGAGCGCAGATCAGAGCCTGAAACGGGCATTTTAACACTGCCGCGATCCGATTGGTTAGTCTGCACAGACTAACTAATCGGATCGATTGCCGGCAAGGGGCCACTCTGATTGGCCCCTTGCTGGCATTACTAGACTGTATGCTGTCCGTGAGATAAAGGGAATCCTCATCACTTTAGAATGTTCAGTTTTCCTTTTGAGGGCGTCATCCCTATTTAGGTTCCTAGCTATTTCCTTTTTTTCGTGTAGTAATTTAGTTGGATAACCCCGCCTATCGAATACCTTGGGATCTGGGACTATGCGTCTGGCCCTTAGAAACTGGGAATACGGTAAAGATCTAACCATCGGTCTGGGGTGATTATTACTATATGTCAATAGCGTGTTCCTGTCAGTGGGTTTGGTGAATAGTTCTGTTTCCAACCAGCCCTCTGTCAGGATCACGCGGGTGTCCAAAAATTGCATTTCACATGGCACTGATCATGATAAGGATCTTAATTATGTATGTATGTAAGTTTTTTTCATATGTGTTGAGATTATGAGTACACTTTTAGGTTGATATATACAATATGATCATGAGATGTCAACATTTTTAATCACAGTCTTTTATCACGTGGTTATATTTTATTTTTTTGTGATTTGTTATTAATTGTCATGAATTGAGTACACATGTTTTGCTAATTACAATGAATCAGCACATTGCTATATATTTCTGGCACTTTGTCTTTTTACACTGCTTGAGAAAGGCTCCTGTCTAGAGCCGAAACGTTGCATGTCCTGCTGGGGTAAATAAAGTATTTTTGCATTTCTTTACTTCTTGGAGTGCTGCCCATCTTTTTCCTGTTTTGTATTTTCTGGATTGGCTTGTATCCATATTGGGCCAGCTGCACCCTTCAGCTTACATCAGGGACGGTGCTGCCACTTCTTTTCTTTTTTTCTATATATGTACAGTATAGACCAAAAGTTTGGACACACCTTCTCATTCAAAGAGTTTTCTTTATTTTCATGACTATGAAAATTGTAGATTCACACTGAAGGTATCAAAACTATGAATTAACACATGTGGAATTATATACATAACAAACAAGTGTGAAACAACTGAAAATATGTCATATTCTAGGTTCTTCAAAGTAGCCACCTTTTGCTTTGATTACTGCTTGTCACACTCTTGGCATTCTCTTGATGAGCTTCAAGAGGTAGTCCCCTGAAATGGTTTTCACTTCACAGGTGTGCCCTGTCAGGTTTAATAAGTGGGATTTCTTGCCTTATAAATGGGGTTGGGACCATCAGTGGCGTTGAGGAGAAGTCAGGTGGATACACAGCTGATAGTCCTACTGAATAGACTGTTAAAATTTGTATTATGGTAAGAAAAAAGCAGCTAAGTAAAGAAAAACGAGTGGCCATCATTACTTTAAGAAATGAAGGTCAGTCAGTCAGCCGAAAAATTGGGAAAACTTTGAAAGTAAGGGCTATTTGACCATGAAGGAGAGTGATGGGGTGCTGCGCCAGATGACCTGGCCTCCACAGTCACCGGACCTGAACCCAATCGAGATGGTTTGGGGTGAGCTGGACCGCAGAGTGAAGGCAAAAGGGCCAACAAGTGCTAAGCATCTCTGGGAACTCCTTCAAGACTGTTGGAAGACCATTTCAGGGGACTACCTCTTGAAGCTCATCAAGAGAATGCCAAGAGTGTGCAAAGCAGTAATCAAGGCAAAAGGTGGCTACTTTGAAGAACCTAGAATATGACATATTTTCTGTTGTTTCACACTTGTTTGTTATGTATATAATTCCACATGTGTTAATTCATAGTTTTGATGCCTTCATAGTCATGAAAATAAAGAAAACTCTTTGAATGAGTAGGTGTGTCCAAACTTTTGGTCTGTACTGTATATATATATTTCATAATTCTGACACTCCCGCAAAGGTGAACAGAACGAGTCACAACTTGAACTTGTTCTATTCCATTTTTAGTTTGATGTCAAATTTTGCACTTTTTGATTGAATGTTTTTGTTTTTTTATTGCCTTAAGAGTGATATACGGTATTCGTTTTTTATCTTCTATATATGTTGCAGGGTTACAACACTGAAGATATATATTTTAAATTTGATTTTGGAAACCAAACTTTGTTCGATGACCTTTTTTTTATTGGTTTTCCTCATACCCTGAAGACGAGAATTTTAATGTTCGTTGGTTTGTTGCCTATTTATATATTGACCATTTTAGGGAACAGTTTTCTGATTTGCACAGTTATCTTCAGTCCTCAGTTGCACACACCCATGTATTATTTTCTCTGTAATTTGTCTTTTATTGACATGTTTCACTCATCAAATTATGATCTAAAAATGCTGTTTGACGTATTTTCTGTAGAAAGAAGAATTTCGGTGACCGGCTGCCTGACACAAATGTACTTTGGTTTGATTATAGGGGGTACTGAGTTTGTGTTATTGGCTGTCATGGCATATGACCGTTATATCGCCATTTGCTTTCCCTTACATTACACCGTCATCGTGAGCTGGAGGACATGTAAATACATCACAGTCATTATGTGGTCATGGAATATAATTATAAATGTAGTTCCTCCAATTTTTAAGCCTTATGTATTCTGTAGAGGAAACAAGGTCAATCATTTTGCTTGTGAGAGTGTAGTCCTTCTAGAGTTGATGTGTGGAGACATTATCTTTTATAAATTAACTATATTTATTGGGAGCTTGTTTGTTCTATTCTTACCATTTGTTTTCATTGTTTTCTCTTACATCTGTATCATTATATCGATATTAAATCTCAGCTCAGTAGATAGCAGGTCAAAGACATTTTCCACATGTGCTTCACACTTGACTGTGGTTTTTATTATCTACGGGACGTGTATGACCACGTACATGGGGCAAGAAAAAGGTGATTCATCCAGCGTAAAATATGTTTCTATAATATATATCATCATTGCTCCTTTATTAAATCCTTTCATTTACAGCTTGAGGAATAATGAAGTGAAAATAGCATTTTGGAAAATTTTGACCAGATATTCAGTTCCACATTCATTATAATTTCTGTGCCAGGAACCTCTGTTTTTCTTTTTTTTTAAACAGATCTGTGACAGTGCCACACCAGGAAAGGCCATCATGGAAGTAAGAAGCTCAAACTTGAAGACTGACTAAACAAAGTCATGTTTGCAGGTGATTTCCAGGAGAGAGATTTTGTCTTTTGGCACAGTGTTCTCCTGTCATATGAAACAAAAATTTGAACTTTTGTTAACAGTGAGGAGCATTACGTATGTGAAACACAGAGAGGTGCTGCTGTAATATACAACTAGAGAAAAGTGTACCAGAAACTTGTCCAGTGAAGTAGATTCAGCTCAAATAGAAAATCGGCATAAAACACTGCTCCTGTGTGTGTACATATGTGTATAGTCTAGGTTTGTAGCTCAGTCAGGGCCAGAGCAGCCATAGTAAATAGAATTTTTAATTCAAAGTTTTAATTTGTTTTTACAGTATCTAGACATATAAAACCTTCACATATGTGATATTGTTGCAATCATACTGACCAAGATAATGAAGAGCACAGTTCAGTTTTGAAGCAAAGGGAATGCTGTAAGGACAAAACCCATAAAACGGTGCAGGAATTGCATTTTTTTTTTCAAATCCAACTCATTTGAATTTTTTTACCGCCTTACCACTATATTGTATGCCATATTAAATGGTGGCTTTAGAAAGTATAGCTTATCCAGCAAAAAATAAGCCCTCATATGGATATGTGAACAGAAAAATTAAAAAAGTTATGGCTCCAGGAAGATAGGGAAGAAAAATTAAAATGCAAAGACGAAAAAACCTCTGGTGTCCAAAGAGTTAAAAACAGACCACGCCAGCACATGTGTTTTGCTATTTCATATTGCAAAGCTTCCAAAAAATTTCCCTTATCGGGGAAATATGATGTTTAAACACACGTTGTTATGGTATTGAAAAAAAAAAGAAAAAGAAAACTGTGTCTTGGAGGAAAAAGGTTTCCAAAAATTCAGCCTTTTTGGGGTCACAGTTAGTCAAGAATGGACATCAGCCGGGACGGTTCGCGCATCGTGATCAAATGTTCGCGAACCACGCCTTTGCGGTGGTCCCCATTGACTTTAACCCCTTGAGGACTCGGCCCTATTTCACCTTCTGAGCTTGGCCATTTTTTGCAAATCTGACCAGTGTCACTAACCAGTGTCACAAGTGCTGATAACTTTAAAACGCTTTGACTTATCCAGACCATTCTGAGATTGTTTTTTCGTCACATATTGTACTTCATGACACTGGTAAAATTAAGTCCAAAAAAATATTTTTATATATAAAAAAATACCAAATTTACCAAAAATTTATCTACTTCTATAATACATAGTAATACCTCCAAAAATAGTTATTACTTTACATTCCCCAAATTTTTTTATTTAGCACAGTTTTTATTTGTTATTTTTTACGGTGTTCATCTGAGGGGTTAGGTCATGTTATATTTTTATAGAGCCGGTCGATACGAATGCGGCGATACCAAATATGTATATTTTATTTATGTAAGTTTTACACAATAACAGATTTTTCCAAACCCAAAAAATGATGTTTTAGTGTCTCCATATTCTGAGCCATAGTTTTTCTTATTTTTTGGGCGATTGTCTCAGGTAGGGGCTCATTTTTTGAGGAATGAGGTGATGGTTAGATTGGTACTATTTTGGTGGGCAAACGCCTTTTTGATCGCTTGCTGTTGTACTTTTTGTGATGTAAGGTGAGAAAAAAATGGTTTATTTAGCACAGTTTTTATTTTTTATTTTTTGTTTATTTTTACTTGAAACTTTTAAATTTTTTGGGGGAAAACTTTATTTTTTTCATCTTTTTTTTCACTTTATTTTTTGTCCCACTTTGGGACTTGAACTTTTGGGGGCCTAATCCTTTACAATGCATTCCAATACTTCTGTATTGGAATGCATTGGCTGTTTGAGTAATACTGTGTGTATTACTCATACAGCTTCCGGCCTGTGAGATCCAGGGGGCTGGATCTCACAGGCTCGTCACCGGAAGGCAGCGCAAATGCCTCAGGAAGGCATCGCGCTGCCTTCCATGCCTTCGAGTCCCCCCCACAGCCCCATGGGGACCCAATGGCACCACCGCTGCCGCTGCCGCACCAGGTACAAGCCGCAAACCGCAGGTCTGAATTGACCTGCGGTTTGCGGCGATCGCCGACACGGGGTGGTCACGGGACTCCCCCACGCATTTAGCCGAGGTGCCTGCTCAATGATTTGAGCAGGCACCGGGTTCCGATCACCGCCCCCGGGCGGCGGTGATCGGAACAACACATGACGTACCGGTACATCATGGGTCCTTAAGGACTCGGGAACCATGCCGTATCGGTACGTCATGGGTCCCTAAAGGGGTTAATGGCAGGCTAACCTGAAAAACCTTCAGGTCATATTTGCAGCCACCAAATACTTGCTAGAAGTACATAAATAGTCCCACAACATCGACAGTGACATACCAGAGGGGGATCATTGGCAAAAATTGCCATAAAAAAGATGTATTTTAATCAGGGGCCATTTTTATGCGTCTTAAAGTGAAATTCTCAAAAATGTGCCCTACTGGAGCCTAGAGAAATTTTATTTTAGGCCACGGGAGTACAGGCCCCATAAAAATATTATCATTCACCTGACAGAAAAGAACTTGTGATTATGTGGCTGGAGGTACATTAGGCGGTCACTGGCAAAAAAAAATACTTTAGGCCAGTACAGGCCCCAAAAATTAGGCATTAACCTGACAGAAAAGAACTTGTGTGTCACAATCCGGTTCGCTGTGGCGTGGTTTGTGCCCCCTCTCAGGCGGTATTGTCTCACTGTGGGTATTCAGGCCTGTTGCGCCCTTTCATTTTTAGCCACGTCGTTCCGTGCTTGCTGATTGCCTTCTTTGCTGCGGAGCAACAGGCTTCTTTGCTGCGGTTTTTTGTCTACCCCTGACCTGATTAGGTACCTCCCTGCTTAGTTCTAATGGAGTAAATCTCCCTCTACGCTTCTGGGGTCTTTCCTTTTCAGGTGCGCTCATTAGGCTGCTACTTCTGTCTTTGGGAGTGGAGGATCAGGGCCCAGTCTGCATAGCTTGTGGTCAGTTCTGTTAATTCATTCTGTTCCTGTTCTTGTATGCATTCTGGGGGTCAGTACTGTTAATTCAGGCTGTCCAGTACCCTGCTATGTTTCTGCTCTTCCTGTTCATGCCACTCCATGCCATGCCTTGAGGGTGTCTGTACCCTCCTATGTCTTTGTTCATGTCTGTCCTTGTCCATGCCCGGTGGGTGTTATGCCCTTTTGTCTCTGTCATGTCTGTTTATATTTTGCTTTGACAGGTTTTGCCTTTGTCCTGCCATGTACGTCTCGGTATGGGCTGCCTGGTTCTGCATTGTTGTCTTCTGTTCCGTTCCATGTTTTGTACCTTTCTTTGCCTGTTCATGTTTCTATGCTATGTTCATGTAATGATGGCTGCGCACCTAGTTGGCTCCAGGTTCACCTTCGGAAGAGGGTTCCATGTGTTCCCCAGAGGAAAAATGCCCTTTCTTTACAATGCCTTTTCAACGCCTTGCTCGCAATGCGTCCTGGAGGTACCCCCGGGGCCTCCGGCACGTGACATTGTGATTATTTGCCTGCAGGTATATTAGGCGGTTACTGGATAAAAATGTTACTGTAGACCACTGGAGTACAGGCCCCAAAATATAGGCATTCACCTGGCAGAAAAGATCTTGTGATTATGTGGTTGGAGGTACATTAGGCGGTCACTGGATACAAATTTTACTGTATGCCAGTACAGGCTCCAAAAATTAGGCATTAACCTGAGAGAAAAGAACTTGTGATTATTTGGCTGGAGGTACATTAGGCGATCACTGGATACAAATGTTACTGTAGACCACTGGAATACAGGCCCCAAAAATTAGGCATTCACCTGACAGAAAAGAACTTGTGATTATCTGGCTGGTGGTACATTAGGCGGTCACTGGCTAAAAATTATACTGTAGGCCAGTATAGGCCCCAAAAATTTGGCATTAACCTGACAGAAAAGAACTTGTAATTATTTGGCTGGAGGTACATTAGGCGGTCAAAGGCTAAAAATTTTACTGTAGGCCGGTACAGGCCCCAAAATATAGGCATTAACCTGACAGAAAAGAACTTGTGATCATGTGGCTGATAGTGATAAGCGGCAGGGGTCATATTCGAATACGCAATATTTCACGAATATTTCGTAGAATATTCGTAGAATATTCGCAAATTTGAATATTCGTTATATTCTACGATTTTTTTTACTCAAAAAATCGGCAAGATAATGATCGTGTAATATGCGAATTTTCGTATTCAAATTTTTGAATTTTTATTGCGAATTTTTCAACTTTTAGACAAAGAATATTATAGCACTATATTAGCTAAATTGCTCTATATTCATATTTTTTCGAATATTCGCTATATTGCTATAACTTAGTTTTTTCGATTATTCGTAATATTCTAAAACAAGAATATATAGTGAATATTCGAAAAAAACGAATATAGAGCAATTTAGCTAATATAGTGCTATATTCTTCTTTGTCTAATAGTTGTAATTTTTTTCTCATCTGAAGTTCAGATTAGAAAAAAAAATACTACTATTAAAAAAAAGATTATAGCACTATATTAGCTAAATTACTCTATATTCGTTATTTTTTTAGAATATTTGCTATATTGCTATTACTTTGTTTTTTCGAATATTCGTAATATTCTAAAACAAGAATATATAGCAATATTGCGAATATTCGAAAAAAACGAATATAGAGCAATTTAGCTTATATAGTGCTACAATCTTCTTTGTCTAATAGTTGTAATTTTTTTCTCATCTGAAGTTCAGATTGGAAAAAAATTACAACTATAAAAAAAAAAGATTATAGCACTATATTAGCTAAATTGCTCTATATTCGTTTTTTCGAATATTCGCTATATTGCTAAAACAAGAATATAAAGCAATATAGCGAATATTCTAAAAAAAAAAAGAATATAGAGCAAAATTCGCAAACAACACTACTCCTAAAGTCAAGTATATTGCAGCCTTCTTATTGGCCTACAAGCTAGAAGCAGGGAGGAATCATGTGTACAGATTTAAAAAAAAAATCGAATATAAAAAAAAAAATAATAATAATAAAAATCGAATATTCGAAATTACGAATATATATCACTATATTCTAAATATTCGCGAATTTTTGAAGTACCTATATTCACCATAAAAATTCGAAATTCGAATATTCATGATCAATACTAGTGGCGCTGAAGGTACATTAGGCGGTCACTGGATAAAATTTTTACTGCAGGCCAGTACTGACCCCAAAAATTAGGCATTAACCTGACAGAAAAGAACTTGTGATTATTTGGCTGGAGGTACATTTGGCGGTCACTGGCTAAATAAAATTTTTACTGTAGGCCAGTACAGGCCCCAAAAATTTGACATTCACCTGACAGAAAAGAACTTGTGATTATTTGGATGGAGGGGTACATTAGGTGGTCACTGGATAAAAATGTTACTGTAGGCCAGTGCAGGCCCCAAAAATTTGGCATTAACCTGACAGAAAAGAACTTGTGATTATATGGCTGGAGGTACATTAGGCAATCGCTGGAAAAAAAATTACTGTATGCCAGTGAAGTAGAGGCCTAAAAAATTAGGCATTCACCTGACAGAAAAGGCCTTTAATGGCGCTGTATATACATAAGACAAGGATAATTCTTTGTTCTGGGTGGTGGCAGATATGTGTGGGCTGGCATTAGTAAATTCAATTACACGTGGTCGTCACATGTGTTGACTTCCTCTGAGATCCATGACTCATTCATTTTTAGAAATGTTAGGTAGGCTAGTGCGCTTATCGATCACGATCCCCCCTACTGGGCTAAATGTCCTTTCTGACAGGACACTCGACGAGGGGCAAGCCAAGAGTTCCATGGCAAATTGTGCCAGCTCTGGCCAAAGGTCAAGCCTGCACACCCAGTAGTCCAGGGGTTCCTCACTTCTCAGAGCATCCACATTGGCCATTAACCAGATGTAGTCGGACACCTCTCGGTCTAGGCTTTCCCTGAGGCTGGATCCGGAGGGCGGCTGTCAATAGGTTGGCTGCAAGAATGATCTCATAAAGTGACCAACACATCTTCAAACCGCCCTCTTCTTGCAGGCGTGGTAGGATTGGTACCCGCACCTCGCTGTGGAAAATCCTCTGCCAGCACCCGCAACAGCAGAATGCAGCATCTCTCGCAGCAAGGCCTGGAAATGCTGCATTCTGACAGCCCTCTGTGATGCTGGTAACATGTCTGCCATTTTGTGTTTGTACTGGGGGTCTAAGTATGTTGCCACCCAGTAATGGTCCAGTACTGGACCTCATCACTGGATCATTAAGTCCCCAATTTGCACTAAATTGGAAGGTGTGGAGTTTCCTGGCTCCTGCTTATCGCCCAGGAGAATGTCTTCCTCGGTCTCATCCGCCCAGCCTCGGACAATACCAGGGATCCCCGAAAAGTTTGAAGTCTCCCTCAAGGCCTGCTCTTCTTGCTCCTCCTCCTCCTCCCCCCAGCTACCATCCTGGTCTGACTCCTCTTCAGACTCCTGCTGACTTGTTTCAGATGGAGTAGCCCCCCTGGGAATTCATTCAGCATTGCAACTTCCTCATCTTCCAGCTCCTGCTTTTCAACATCTTGATCAATGACATAATGCAATGCATGCTCAAGAAAGAAGGCATAAGGTACGATGTCACTGATGGTGCCCTGGCTGCGACTGACCAGTTTGGTGATCTCATCAAATGGCCTCAGAAGTCTGCATGCATTGCGCATGAGCAGCCACTGGCGTGGTGAAAAGAAACCAAGCTCCCCAGAACCTGTCCTGCTGCAGAGTTCGTACAAGTAGTCGTTAACGGCACGTTGCTGCTGGAGCAGCCTATCAAGCATATACAAGGTGGAGTTCCAGCGCGTTGTGCTGTCACAAATCAGACGTCTGACGGGGAGGTGGTGTTGCCGCTGAATGTCAGCAAGGCGAGCCATGGCCGTGTAAGATCTTCTAAAATAGGCAGAGATTTTCCTGGCCTGCCGCAAGACGTCCTGGACCCCGGGTATCCCTGTCAATAAATCGCTGCATGACAAAGTTCAGGACATGTGCCATGCACATCACGTGTGTCATTTTGCCCTGTTTCAGCGCACTCAGAAGATTGGCACCGTTGTCGCACATCACTTTACCAACTGTCAAATTGAGTGGAGTTAACCAATTGTGACCGCAGAGCTGAAAGCAGTGCAGGAGCGGTGTGGCTCTTGGCTTCCAGGCACAACAGGCACAGCACAGCATGCCGAAGTTTCACCTGGGATGTTGAATAGGTTCTGGGGAGCTTGGAGGGAGCAGCAGAAGAGGCGGTAGCAGTGGAAAAGGAGGAGTCAGCCGATGAGGAGATGGAGGATGGAGAATGGAGGAGGAGAAGAAGAGGCATGCCTGCATGCAATCCTTGGTGGTAACACCAAATCCACGGATTATATGCTTGATGGCCGTCAGAAGTTTCACACAGTGGGCAGTAAAAGTTATGTACCTTCCCTGCCCGTGTTTGCTAGACCAAGTGTCTGTGGTCACTGGTCAGATGTATCTTGGCACCGACACTGTATTTTGTGGAAGCAGGTCTATCGCAGCCCTCAATCAGTATTTAGTGGAAGCAGGTATATCAAACCCCTTAATCAGTATTTTGTGAAAACAGGTATATCACAGCCCTCAATCAGAATTTTGTGGAAGCAGGTATATTGCAGCCCTCAATCAGTATTTTGTGGAAGCAGGTATATCAACCCCCTTAATCAGCATTTTGTGGAAGCAGGTATATTGCGGCGCTCAATCAGTATTTTGTGGAGGCAGGTATATCAAACCCCTAAATCAGTATTTTGTGGAAGCAGGTATATCGCAGCCCTCAATCAGTATTTTGTGGAGGCAGGTATATCAAACCCCTTAATCAGTATTTTTTGAAAGCAGGTATATCAAACCCCTTAATCAGTATTTTGTGGAAGTAGGTATATCACAGCCCTCAATCAGTATTTTGTGGAAGAATGTGTATCAAACCCCTTAATCAGTATTTTGTGGAAGCAGGTATATCACAGCCCTCAATCAGTATTTTATTTAAGCAAGTATGTCGCAGCCCTCAATCAGTATTTTGTGAAAGAAGGTATATCGCAGTCCTCAATCAGTATTTTCTGGAGGCAGGGATGTCAAACCCCTCAATCAATATTTTGTGAAAGCAGGTATATCGCAGCCCTCAATCAGTATTTTGTGGAAGCAGGTATATCAAGCCTCTCAATCAGTATTTTGTGGAAGCAAGTATATCGCAGCCCTCAATTAGTATTTTGGGGAAGCAGGTAAATCAGACCCCTCAATCAGTATTTTGTGGAAGAAGGTATATTAAACCCCTTAATCAGTATTTTTTAAAAGCAGGTATATCAAACCCCTTAATCAGCATTTTGTGGAAGCAGGTATATCGCAGCCCTCAATCAGTATTTTGTGGATGCAGGAATATCAAACCCCTCAATCAGTATTTTGCGGAAGCAGATATCGCAGCCCTCAATCAGTATTTTTTGGAGGCAGGTATATCAAACCCCTTAATCAGTATTTTTTGAAAGCAGGTATATCGCAGCCCTCAATCAGTATTTTGTGGAAGAACGTGTATCAAACTCTTTAATCAGTATTTTGTGGAAGCACGTATATCGCAGCCCTCAATCAGTATTTTGTTGAAGCAAGTATGTCACAGCCCTCAATCAGTATTTTGTGGAAGCAGGTATATCGCAGCCCTCAATCAGTATTTTGTGGAGGCAGGAATATCAAACCCCTCAATCAGTATTTTGTGGAAGCAGGTACAGTCAGGTCCATAAATATTGGGACATCGACATAATTCTAACATTTTGCAAACTGTTGTAATTCCTACACAGTTCACCTGATTTGGATGTAAATACCCTCAAATTAAAGCTGACAGTCTGCAGTTAAAGCACATCTTGTTCATTTCATTTCAAATCCATTGTGGTGGTGTATAGAGCCAAAAATATTAGAATTGTGTCGAGGTCCCAATATTTATGGACCTGACTATATATCGCAGCCCTCATTCAGTATTTTGGGAAAGCAGGTACGTCGCAGCCCTCAATCATTATTTTGTTGAAGCAGGTAAATCAGACCCCTCAATCAGTATTTTGTGGAAGAAGGTATATCAAACTCCTTAATCAGTACTTTGTGGAAACAGGTATATCACAGTCCTCAATCGGTATTTTGTGGAAGCAGGTATATCAAACCCCATAGGCTACATGCACACGACCGTATGTGTTTTGCTATCCACAAAAAAAACGGATGACATCCGTATGCCATTCTTTTTTTTTGCGGATCCATTGTAACAATGCCTAAAACGGACAAGAATAAGACATGTTCTATTTTTTTTGGCGGGTCTACGGAACGGACATACTGATGAGGACAGCACATGGTTTGCTGTCCGCATTTTTTGCAGACCCATTGAAATGAATGGGTCCGCATCCTATCTGCAAAAAAACAGAACGGACATGGAAACAAACAACGTTCTTGTGCATGTAGCCTTAATCAGTACCGTATTTTCCGGCGTATAAGACGACTGGGCGTATAAGACGACCCCCAACTTTTCCATTAAAAATATAGGGTTTGGGCTATACTCGCCGTAGAAGACTACCCCTGAATGCCCAGCCCTCCCTGTCCTCAAGACGATCTTCTCCAGTCCAGGGAACTGACTGGGATCTGTGGATGGCACTGTTATGAGGGGGATCTGTGGATGACACTGTTATGAGGAGGGGGATCTGTGGATGGCACTGTTATGAGGAGAGGGATCTGTGGATGGCACTGTTATAAGGAGGGGGATCTGTAGATGGCACTGTTATGGGGAGGGGGATCTGTGGATGGCACTGTTATGGGGAGGGAGATCAGTGGATGACACTATATAGCATCTTATGCTAAATGTGTCATTCACAGATCCCCCCTAAACAGTGCCATCCACAGATCCCCTCCCATAACAGTGCCATCCACAGATCCCCCTCCCAATAACAATGCCATCCACAGATCCCCCCTTAACAGTGCCATCCACAGATCCCCCTCCCCATAACAGTGCCATCCACAGAACCCCCTCCCCATAACAGTGCCATCCACATCTCCCCCCCATGACAGTGCCATCCAAAGATCCCCCTCCCCATAACAGTGCCATCCACAGATCCCCTTCCTCATGTGTCATCCACAGATCCCCCCCATGACAGTGCCATCCACAGATCCCCCCTAAACAGTGCCATCCACAGATCCCCCTCCCCATGTGCCATCCACAGATCCCCCTCCCCATGTGCCATCCACAGATCCCCCTCCCCATGTGCCATCCACAGATCCCCCTCCCCATGTGCCATCCACAGATCCCCCTCCCCATGTGCCATCCACAGTTCCCCCTCCCCATGTGCCATCCACAGATCCCCCTCCCGCTGCTCAGAGGAGTATACATTTATTAACTGTAATCCGTAACTTTAACTTTAAATCAGCGCTCATCTCTTTACTAGGGTACCTTACTCTCAGCTCCGATAACAGGCAGTGCGGGCGGCACTTACTCACTGACGTCACATGCCTGCGCCGCCTAGTGAGTGAGCGCCGCCCGCACTGCTTGTTACCGGAGCTGAGAGTAAGGTACCCTAGTAAAGAGATGAGCGCTGATTTAAAGTTAAAGTTACGGATTACAGTTAATAAATGTATACTCCTCTGAGCCGCGGGTCTCTGTATATTCTAACCCCCAGGCAAGCGTCCCTGTCACCATGGGAACGCCTGGGGGTTAGAATATACCATCGGATCTGAGTATACCCGGCGTATAGGACGACCCCCGACTTTTGAAAAGAATTTCTAGTGTTAGAAAGTCGTCTTATACGCCGGAAAATACGGTATTTTGTGGAGGTATATCGCGGCCCTCCATAAGTATTTTGTGGAAGCAGGTATATCAAACCCCTTAAACAGTATTTTGTGGAAGCAGGTATATCGTAGCCCTCAATCAGTACTTTGTGGAGCAGATATATCTCAGCCCTCAATCAGTATTTTGTGGAAGCAGGTATATCAAACCCCTTAATCAGTAACACTCATTGCAATTAGTTGTTCCAATAGCGTTTGTCCCTCTCTATAGCTGCTGTATGTTGGAAAGTATATGTTAAGGGAAACAATAATTATTGAAATTTTGGTAATCTCAATAATTAATATTCATAAATAGGCGTGAGTTGTCTAGTGATGACTCCACCTATTTATACCTAAAATATAAAAACTATGTTAGTTAGCTAATTATCTAGCTAACTAGTTACCTCTGTTGCCTATACACTACACTGAACTAAACTAGGTGTGACTTACTACTACTACTATACTACGTCGGTCACTAAAAACACTATACACTGTATTATGAATAAAGAAATATTTATTACACAAATACAATCTATTAGAATACACAATTTCCATTCCACCCCACACACTATCTATACATTACACTTACTTACACACATACATATATCAGCAACCCACCCGCCTGGCTACTCTTGTCCCTACGAGCTACAAGGGGTAAAACACAAATGGTGGCACTGCAAGGGTTAATACTTGCAGGCCAGGGATATAGACAGGGATGTAGTCTACAGGGGTCCAGCAGGTATTGAGCAGCAGTGAAGGGGTTAACACACTGCTGTAGGGGTCTAAAGCAGGGGCAGTTCAGTCCGGGCAGGGGTTAATGGGGAAGGCTGGGGCTACAGGGGTAATATGGAGGGTATGGGCAGCAGGCAATTGCAGGGCTGGGGGATACAGGGCTGAAGGGGTTAATTTGTAGGGGCAGGGGTTAATTCAGGGGAAGGGTACTTAGCCATTAACACAATGCAGGCCAGGGGTGAATAGGGGTTAATCAGGGGAGGGATATTAGGGGTTAATGCTACTAAATGGGCAGCAGCAGGGGTTAATGAGGAAGGCTGGGGCTGCAGGGGTTATTATGGAGCAGTACAGTAGGAGGTAGGGCAGGGAAAGCGATACTCAGCCAGCTGCAGACACTCTTCAGCTGATCCGTACATTCTGCTTTCCTGCTCTCCTCCTCTGGGCTGCTCTGGGATCAACTCATCTGGACTCAACCCCCTCCACCTCTCTCCTGAGTACTGCCAGCCTCTTCCTCCGGTCTAGTAGTAGCGGTATCAGAATACAATCAAGGTGAAAAATACAACGGCCAGGACACTCGCATGAAGAAAAGGAATCTTCTTCTTTATTGAGTTTTTTCTTTTTTATGTCAGATAAAACAAACAACGCGTTTCGGGGGTAGTCAAGCCCCCTTCATCAGGTTCAAAAAAGACTCAATGCCTAAAGTGGCACTGATTACAAGTATTTATAGTCAGAACACAGAATAGCATTATGGGATTGCCCAGGGGGAGGGGTTTTTCCACCTGAACTCCCAAAATTTACATAAACCTTATTTTAATATCAAAATGTTGAAAAGACCTTAGTCTCTAATTGGAGTACTTGGGGGGAAGCTTCTTTAATATGACGATGTTAAAAATGAGCGGTAGCTATCCCCCTAATCTAGTTTTGTTCTCTCCTCTTCGTAAGAAGATTTTAACATCGTCATATTAAAGAAGCTTCCCCCCAAGTACTTCAATTAGAGACTGAGGTCTTTTTAACATTTCGATATTAAAATAAGGTTTATGTAAAGCTGGTCTTGTAAACGCCGCACGCGCTCTCCTGGCATCTGAGGGGTGTCGAGCGCAGTGCCGCTGCAGTATTTAAACCCTGTGGCGCTCGCTCCCGTTTTCCTGCGCTGTAGGCGTGCGCACACACGCCTGCAGCAAGGTCACGTGGGCTCACCAGCCCGCGTCACCGCACCAGCCCGCGCTCCCAGGCGGGGGGATCCTTTGATCCTCCCATCTGTGGAGATATCGCATACCTCTGGCGCTGTAATTACAGGCCCAGAGGTAACAGGGGCAGGGAAGCTCTTTGTTCCCATGTCCCTGTTATGCATAAGATCTCTGGCGCTGACGGAGATGTTATCAAAGGGCAAAGGATCTTTATTGATCCTTTGTCCTTTGAAGTGGCCGAAACTGGACATAATTGTCCAGTTGTTGGCATCTCCTTCCTGCAGGCACATACCGGTGGGGGGGCACCCGTGACTGGGGGGAATATGCTGGCCGCATTATAAATATATATCTATATAGATGCTTGGGTCACATCCATATGTATATATATATATACAGTACAGACCAAAAGTTTGGACACATCTTCTCATTCAAAGAGTTTTCTTTATTTTCATGACTATGAAAATTGTAGATTCACACTGAAGGCATCAAAGCTATGAATTAACACATGTGGAATTATATACATAACAAACAAGTGTGAAACAACTGAAAATATGTCATATTCTAGGTTCTTCAAAGTAGCCACCTTTTGCTTTGATTACTGCTTGGCACACTCTTGGCATTCTCTTGATGAGCTTCAAGAGGTAGTCCCCTGAAATGATTTTCACTTCACAGGTGTGCCCTGTCAGGTTTAATAAGTGGGATTTCTTGCCTAATAAATGGGGTTGGGACCATCAGTTGCGTTGAGGAGAATTCAGGTGGATACACAGCTGATAGTCCTACTGTTAGAATTTGTATTATGGCAAGAAAAAAGCAGCTAAGTAAAGAAAAACGAGTGGCCATCATTACTTTATGAAATGAAGGTCAGTCAGTCAGCCGAAAAATTGGGAAAACTTTGAAAGTAAGGGCTGACCATGAAGGAGAGTGATGGGGTGCTGCGCCAGATGACCTGGCCTCCACAGTCACCGGACCTGAACTCAATCGAGATGGTTTGGGGTGAGCTGGACCGCAGAGTGAAGGCAAAAGGGCCAACAAGTGCTAAGCATCTCTGGGAACTCCTTCAAGACTGTTGGAAGACCATTTCAGGGGACTACCTCTTGAATCTCATCAAGAGAATGCCAAGAGTGTGCAAAGCAGTAATCAAAGCAAAAGGTGGCTACTTTGAAGAACCTAGAATATGACATATTTTCAGTTGTTTCACACTTGTTTGTTATGTATATAATTCCACATGTGTTAATTCATAGTTTTGATGCCTTCAGTGTGAATCTACAATTTTCATAGTCATGAAAATAAAGAAAACTCCTTGAATGAGAAGGTGTGTCCAAACTTTTGGTCTGTACTGTATATTTGCATAATACGCCATCCCTCTAGTCTACAGTATATTATAAGTATATCACACCCCTCTGTGTATCACACCTATCGATAGCACACCTATATCAGTCCTTAAAAGGAGTTTTGTGGCCCTATTAGCTAGCGTTTGGTGTCCCCAACAGCCTGTCCCTGCTCCACACAGCAACCTCTCCCTACACTGGCAAAACACAGAATGTAAAATGGCAGCCAGATTGGATTCTTTTATAGTGTATATGGGTATGTCCATGTGCTGAAACGTCTCAATTGGCTGTCCTATCCCACCTGATGGATGTGTCATGGGTCAAAGTTCGGCGCAATGCTAAATAATATGTCGACTGCGGACATCGCCATATTTTGGCATGTTCGTCGAACCGTGAATGCGCAAAGTTCGCCGCAAAATGACATCTGGGCGAAACGCAAGGCCATCTCTAGTCACAATGTCTGCCCATATGACACGCACAAGTGTTAATTGTCAGAAGAAAAACTGGATCATTCTGAAAGAGCATTTAAAAATTGTCCCTTATTATTGGGAGCAGCAGCAGTACAGTAGTATAAAAAGTACTAGCAGTAATAGTAGCGGTGGAAGTGTTAATAGTAGTGACAGTTGGGGATTAGCAATGAGGAGGAGCAGCTGAAGGGGTGGCGGCAGCAGCAGCAGCAATATGGTACATGTTGTCAGAGAGAAAGCAGGATAAAGGAAGCAGCAGCAGCCATACGGAACATGATGGAAGGCAGCCAACAGCAGCGGCATGAAGGCGGCAGTGGCATGATGGAGGAAACAGCAGCAATACGGAACAAGATGGTAGATAGGCAACATGATGGAACACAGGACAGGATGACAGGCATGCAGTCATCAACTGTAGCAAGATGAAACATCGTCACCAAGGCCAGATCTATTTATTGGCCTTAGCCAGAGGAGTGTAAAAATCCTCCTGAATACGGCCTGGTTAATTTTGACAAAAGTGTCACGTGAAATAACTGCTTCATCATGCTGAGGAGACTGACCTGGCTTCTGCTGCTGTGGCTTCTGCT
Organism: Bufo bufo; assembly: GCF_905171765.1. Lineage (NCBI taxonomy): Eukaryota > Metazoa > Chordata > Amphibia > Anura > Bufonidae > Bufo > Bufo bufo. Next base: position 32,131,970 of record NC_053392.1, on the reverse strand, counting down.
GCTTGTGGCAGCGGTAGATGGGTGTCTCTGAAGGGGTTGGAGAGGGGCCTCTCCCCCTTTCAGAGGGAGGAACACATTCCCCCATTTTCCTTTGATATCTAGGGCATGGCTATCCAGTAATCATCCAACTGCTTGATGTCAATGATGTGCTTGTTACTGCGAAAGCAAGTGAGCATGCAGATTACCATTCTGGCCAGAGAGTCTGAGAAGCCAGTTCATTTGGGCTCCGACCACCCCCCCCCCACTGAGATGATTTGGTGTCTTGGCCGGTGCCCACCTCCTCCTCTTGCAGTGGCAGCTACTCATCCTTCTTCTCCTCCATGGCAGTTTATCTTGTGTGTCCCCAACAGCTACATGATGGACTGCAAGATGCATCGTCCCCTGCTTAATGAGCATCACCGTCTGTACTAAGATAGAAATGAGGTTGATGAGGGACAACTGCAGTTCGAACGACATAAACTACCCGAACTGGAAACAACACAAGCTATTTGCTGAGAAGTTCTGGTGCATGACAAAATCATTCACAGCTTTCCGCTGTTTGTACAGACACTCGAGCATGTGCAATGTTGAATTCAAGGTAGTTGGAACGTCACAGATTAAACAATGTAGCTGCAGACTTTTTTGTCTCTGCAAGTCCAGAAGAGCATTCTTTACCACATAAGAATGGCTTAAACATGGTCTTCTGAACATTGCCAGCACCTTGCTAAAGCCAGTGTCCCTGCCCAGAAGAGTTGTTCTAGGTGTCCACCGCGGTGTGCACCTTGCAGCACAGCTAAAATCATAAGGAGCAGCCCGCATTCTCCCCCACGTGAGAGTACAAGGTACTACTAAATTGTATGGCAGCGACTGCATTACCAACAGCTTCTGACTGCCAGGTCCTGCCCAACACACAATCATCATCGGAGCCCCCTCTCTCCCTACAATTTTTTATCAGACTGTGATATATCGTGGTGAGCTTTTTGGTCCCTATTCTCTGCTTGGAATTTGCCCGACTGCCACTGTCGCTGTCCCCACTACCAAAACCGTGGCTACAGATGCCACTATTACCATAACCAATACAGCTATGCATGGGGTTCCCAGCCTTCTTTTGTATCTTCTACTCAGGACAGCCTGAACGCTGACTAATCTCATTCAAATCGTCAGCAGGGAGAGGCATGCTGGGATTTTGTTTTTACTTCTTAGGAAAAAGGAAGTCACCTGGAGAACATTCCCAGCTCTCTGTATAAGGCTGACTCCTGTGGGTGCAGGCACTGGTGAATTTCTTGCCCTCTTGCTCTACATGCTGGTTTCTTGGATTTGTGGGATTTGACTTTGAAACTACTGTTTTGACTTTTGGCACTTTGGTATTGTATTAATTTCCTGGTTCTTGGTTTCTTGTTTGCCTCTGGCTTATTTCTACTGCATTAACCTACCAGCTTTTGACTCTTTTTTCGTACGACTTCTCTCTCAGTGTTTTGTTAATTTGTTTGTCCCTGTTTGGGTGTCACTCTTCACATATGGCAGTATAGGGACTGTCAACCAGTTGTGGGTCACTGCTAGGGTGATCATGCAAGTAGGTAGGAATAGTGGGTCCAGTTTTTAGGGCTGCACAATTCCTGTTTCCGTGTTACAGTAGTCATAATCCTGACATTGTGGGGGACATTAATTAAGACCGGCAATTGATACACCGGTCGTAATCCCTGTGCATGGCCGGTGGATGCACCTATGTAGAGGTGCAGACCTATACATAACTTTGGCACTTTCTGCCACCTGCCATGCAATATACTTTAATCTATGCCAGCTCCCTTGCTGGCGTAGTTTAAGGCCAATTTCCACGTTATACATTGGCATGGAAAATGGTGAATGAGATGGCCCGCCCTCTTTCCCGCCCACACTACTCCCTCTTTTTCCACCACTTTGCAAAAGTAGCGTGGATGAGGTAAAGTCATAGATTTAAATCACTGGGAAAGGTGCACCACAATGATATGCAACTGACAACACTGGCTAATCACTCAAGCTGATGTTAAGAACTGAGACTTTAGCCAATGTATTCCAGTCAGGAACACATCGGAGCCCTTCTGCACCACCATCAAGGTATCTCAGCGTGGCATGGCTTCCTACCACTAAGCTACCTATGGAGTGTGAACAACGGTCTGAGAGGTGCTAAGATACAACTTACAGCCAAGCTCCCACATACCCCCATAGTCAGATCACTCAGGCAGTGGGAGAGATGATAAGGCTGTGAGCCCCACCTATAACAGGCCATGTGACACATGCTACCAGGTGTAACAGAATGCTACCAGCAGTACGCAATGGAACATTCTAAACATATCAAGAAAAATAACTGAAATAAAGTGGCGCATGTGATCCACTGCCGACATCCTCCATTGTATGCATTTTTGCTGGGGATTGCCGTTAGCAACGGATCACATGCGGAGGATTTGCTCCACCGGTTATAAACACGCCACAGTGTTTGTGTTTTTTGAGCATTTCCTCCCATGGCCACTTTATTTCAGTTATACGTCATAGATTTGCTACAAAAGTTGTGAGCTAAATACACAAAAAAGTGTGATATAACACATAATTAATCATCACCTGTGTTTTTAAACATGCAAATTCAAAAAACTGCTTTCTCAAGTGTAAAACAAAGTTGAAACCAACACTTGAACTGTTTGTACTCAGAGTTCGGAGTAGTATTTCACGTTATCACTGAGAGATTTCAAATGCTACCCTCTGTATTATAAAACACACATATATTGGTATTTTTGCAAACCCCCACAAAAAAATAAACTGAATTATCTGGAGATGCACTGACACAGATTTATATAGTTAACTATATCACTCAAAGATTTAAATGCTACCTTCTGTATTATAATACACAGATATATCGCTATTTTCCCAACCCCCTTATCCTTCCCAACCCCCTTATCCCCCCCAAAAATTAATAAATAAATAGATAAAACTATCTGGAGATGCTTTGACATAGATTTCAGACTAGTATTTAATGTTTTTACTCAGAGATTCAAAACGCTACTGTATTATAAGACACACATATATTGCTATTAGAGATAAGCAAATTTCTCAAAGATCACATAAAAAAACGGTGTTTTCCTGGCTGCAGAGAGTATGTATAGTGGTGTCGAACACTGTGCTTTGCAGAAACATGCATAGGTAGTCCACTGTGGTAGTGTAACAATACTGTGAGTCAGTAGAACATGCAGATGACAGGCGTCGCAGTTACGGGGCCAAAATGGATCAAATAACTCAAGTGTGAACTCAGGCTTACAGGTCAATGTTAGCACCAATTATTAAGAACCGTGCAGCAGGCCAAGATCCTACTATAGTGTGAAAGAGCGCTCTCCTTTTTCACCGTCATGAACTGATTCCACAGATTTTGACCTGTTCTATTACAGAGTGTTACAGAGTCGACAGAGAACAGAGTGGAGAGGGTGTCAGCATCAGAAAAACAACCCGCAAAAAACGGATCCTGTCTGTTGAGCATCTGCCTTCACTCGGTCAGCATTTGGTCAGTAATCCATCAGTATTGATAAAGCCCCAAAAAAACCAGGAGAGGATCTAAATGACCCAATGACGGAGTGGTGAGGTGGCAGCAACATGAGGAGACCACAGAGTGGTGAGATGCCAGCAGGATGAGAAGAACACAGAGTGCCCCAGTGACAGAGTGGTGAGGTGGCAGCAGCATGAGAAGTCCACAGAGTGTCCCAGTGACAGAGTGGTGAGCTGGCAGCAGCATGCGGAGACCACATAGTGGCCCAGTGAGAGTGATACGGTGGCAGCAGCATAAAGAGACCACAGAGTAGTGAGGTGGAAGCAGCATGAGGAGACCACAGAGTTGCCCAGTGACAGAGTGGTGAGGTCCCAGCAGCATGAGCAGGCCACAGAGTGGCCCAGTGACATGCTGTTAGCCGCAGCTTGAGGAGGCCAAAGAGTGTTGAGGTGGCAGCAGCATGAGGAGACCACAGAGTGGCCCAGTGACATATTGGTGAGGTGGCTGCAGCATGGGACGTCCACAGAGTGGCCCAATGACAGAGCAGTGAGCTGGCAGCAGCATAAGGAGACCACAGAGTGGTAAGGTGGCAGCAGCATGAGGAGATCACAGAGTTGCCCAGTGACAAAGTGGTGAGTTGGCAGCAGCATGAGAAGTCCACAGAGTGGCCCAGTTACAGAGTGGTGTGTTGGCAGCAGCATGAGGAGACTACAGAGTGGTGAGGTGGCAGCAGCATGAGGAGATCACAGAGTGGCCCAGTGACAGAGTGGTGAGGTGGCAGCAGCATGAGGAGACCACAGAGGGATGAGGTGGCAGCAGCATGAGGAGACCACAGAGTGGAGTTGTGGCAGCAGCATGAGGAGACCACAGAGTGGCCCAGTGACAGAGTTGTGAGGTGGCAGCAGCATGAGAAGACCACAGAGTGGCCCAGTGACAGCATGGTGAGTTGGCAGCAGCTTGAGGAGACCACAGAGTGGTGAGGTGGCAGCAGCATGAGGAGACCATAGAGTGGCCCACTGACAGAGTAATAAGGTGGCAGCAGCATAAGGAGATCACAGAGTGGCCCAGTGACAGACTGATGAGTTGGCAGCAGCTTGAGGAGACCACTGAGTGGTGAGGTGGCAGCAGCATGAGGAGACCACAGAGTGTTGAGGTGGCAGCAGCATAACTAGACCACAGAGTGGCCCAGTGACAGCGTGGTGAGTTGGCAGCAGTTTGAGGAGACCAAAAAGTGGTGAGGTGGCAGCAGCATGAGGAGACCATAGAGTGGCCCAGTGACAGAGTGATGAGTTGGCAGCATCTTGAGGAGACCACAGAGTGGTGAGGTGGCAGCAACATAAGGAGACCACAGAGTGGCCCAGTGACAGAGTGGTGAGGTGGCAGCAGCATGAGGAGACCACAGAGTGTTGAGGTGGCAGCAGCATAACTAGACCACAGAGTGGCACAGTGACAGCGTGGTGAGTTGGCAGCAGTTTGAGGAGACCAAAAAGTGGTGAGGTGGCAGCAGTATGAGGAGACCATAGAGTGGCCCAGTGACAGAGTGGTAAGGTGGCAGCAGCATGAGAAGACCACAGAGTGGCCCAGTGACAGCATGGTGATTTGGCAGCAGTTTGAGGAGACCAAAAAGTGGTGAGGTGGCAGCAGCATGACTAGACCACAGAGTGGCCGAGTGACAGAGTGGAGAGGTGGGGGGCAAAAGCCTAGCCAGTACAAGCACAAGATGGTAAATGGCAGTAGGATCACCTTGCAACAGGTGTGTGGCATCAGACGGGAGGCAGCATCAGAATAGTAGCTGAAGCAGGTAGCCAGAAAAAACAAGCCTCTTTTGACAAAGTTTGGGAGTGGCACCATGGATGATCTAGTCTGATGCATCAGGCACTGGTGTGTGGAAATCCTGGCTGATCCACACCTGATCCTTCTTTACAAAGGTCAGTCTCTCTACATTTTGGGTGTAAAGGCGAGTTTTCCCAGGGTAACTATTGCCCCCGCCAATCTAAACAACCAATTTGATGTCACACTACTGGCTGGGCAGGAAAGTTTGTCCATGGCAAACTTGGCCAGTTGTGGCCACAAATTAAGTTGCTGCTGATGGATCTGGTACTGCTCCTACCCCCCACCCACCCCCAGCAACCATGGCAATAGGACATGAGCACAGAGAGCCCCCGGTCAGACCTTTGTAAAGATGGGCAATGGCTCACATAGACAGCAGCCAACTGACTACATAGTATAGTCTCAATAGAAGTTAAGTTTGTCCTCCCTCTCAGCGGGTTGAAAAAAAGACCTCATTTTAGACCAGTAGCGAGGGTCTAACATGGTGGAGAGCCAATAGTCATCCCTATGCCGAATGGTGACAATTCGGCTGTCACTACGCAAACAAGTGAGCATGCATCAGGCCATTTGAGCAAGTGACTCGGAGGGACTCCCTGCATCTATCCCTACTTCATAGTGCCACAGTATGTCTGGGTCATCTGCCTGTTCTTCCAATCGCCCTGTAGCTTCTCAGGCTGCTCCAGCTCCTCCTCTCCTGTCACCTGTGCAGAAAAAACATTTCTCTAAACATTTGTGCGTGAATGTCCTTCTCCTCCTCCAGTTCAGCCCCCACAGAGCTCATGTGGCCGTGTGATGTAGGCGTCACAACTCCTGTCCCCTGGCCAGCCAGATTTAGCAGCATCTGCTCCATGTCATGAAGCAGTGGAATGACTTTGTTCACCTGTAGTCCTGGGAACTGAGCAAACTGCAGAAGTCACGCATAAGCTGCCACTGGCTAACATCGAAGTCACACATGGAAATACCCTGTCCGCCTGTATCATCAAGAAATCATTTATCGCCTTTCTCTGTTCATATAGTCGGTCCAACATATGGAGGGTGGCGTTCCAATGGGTGGAAATGTTGCATATCAGCCGATGTTGGGGAGCGGCATTCTGCTTTTGCAGCTCAAGGATGGTGTGCTTTGCAGTGTATGAGTGGATGCACAGTTTTCTGGCCATTTTCAGGATGTCCTGCAGATGGGTGAAAGACTTCAGGAACCTCAGATTAAACACATGCGCCATGCAGGTAGCAAGGCTCAGCCCTCCTTGACGCAGTGCCGACACCATGTTCTTCCCGCTGTCAGTGACCATCGTTCCAATTTTAAGTTGGCTAGGAGAAAGCAAGGATTCAATTTCTTGATGGAGAACGTGGAGCAGTTCCTCCCCTGTGTGACTCTGTTCGCCCAGGCAAACTAGGTGCAGAACGGTGTGACACCACCATACCCTGCACATGTGGTATGCTGGAGGAGCACTCTGAATATTCCCTGCAGTGGAGGCTGAAGACACAATGCAGGATGAGGAGACAGAGGCGAACATTGGCGCAGGACCCACAGCTTGAGAACATTGAGGCAGCAGTGGCATCACCTGGCCAAGTTGCTGGTGTGGGTGGGCAGGAACCACATTTACCCAGTGGGCCGTAAAGGACATATATTGTCCTTGACCGTAGTTACAGCTTCACACATCGGCGCTGCCTTAAACTTTAGCGGACAATGACAGGCTCAAGGACTGGCCCACCTTCTGTTCAACATACGTGTGCAGGGCTGGTACTGCCTTTTTCACAAAGAAATGACAGCTTGGGACTCTCCACCCTTGCTTGGCACAAGCCATCAGTTCGCTGAAAGGTGCAGAGTCCACCACTTGGAAAGGGAGGAACTGAAGTACCAGCAACTTGGCCAGGAGCACGTTCAGCTTTTGTGCCATTAAATGAGTGCACGCATACTGTTGTCTATTCGCCTCTGGGATTAATTGCTGACTAAATGACTGATGGGGAGTAGGAGGAGGAGTAGAAGCATCAGGACCAGAAGATGATAGGAAGAAAATACAGCTCCCGTCTGCTGAGGTGGTGGAGCCGTCACTTGCGGAAAAGGGATGCGGGCCATTGGGTGAGGCAGCGGTTGCTGCGGGAGGCTGGACCACTAGTTCAGAGCCATGGTTTTCCCAAGCCACTTTATGGTGATGATCATGTGTTGATGGTAGAAATAAAACTCCTGTACTCCACTGGATTGCTTCAAGTGTTATGTTTATTAGACAAGTGGATATCCATTTTAAGACTACTGAACTTTTTCCGCTGCATGTGTTGACGCAGGGCCATGGTGCCAAAATTGGAACCCTGGCCACGCTTCACCTTCTGCCCATAGATTCAGCAAATGGCATGTTCACCTCCTCCGGTGGCTTGGTGAAAAACTGCCACACCGCCAAGTATGACATTCTCCCCCCAACACTCTGCGCTTGCAGGTAGGCTCTGGACAAATGTGCAGATGGTCTACCCTAGGCACGTTTGGCTCCTGACCACGCACTTCTGCCACCCTGTTCACTCACAGCCATGCTACCACCTTGCTGGTTAAGCTGCTGCCTCACGTGCAAGCTGCCACCCTCTTCTCCTGATGATGATGATGAAGCCCCCTCTTCACCTGGCTCCCAAGTGCTATTGGATACATCATTAACTACTGTCTGCACATCACTGATGTCCCACTCAACGGTCTCTGGACGAGGAGCCTGACTGCTCGCAACACCAGCTCCCATGCAACTCTCATCATCACTACTTGCCCGCCTACCGGAGGAAGTGGCGGATGTCTCCTCTAGATCTTGGCTGGGCGGTAGCTGCTGACTGTCCTTTAGAAGCTTGTCCTCTCTGAAAAGTGGAGCCGAGCCTACCGCATATTATTCTTCTCGAGCTAAGGGAACAGAAAATGACAGAGGCAGATTGAGGACAGGTACAGGCACAGGGGCTGCTCCTGGGCCATGCCAACTAAGCATTGTGTCAGAGTAACCCACCAACTCTTGGCTGGGGTTGTCTGATGTCACTTGTGATGAAGTAGAAGACCGAGTCATGACACTGGGAGCTCAGGCCTCTCGCTGCGACTCCTGTTGCCACCCTTCCTACTTCTGCTGCTACTTGTGCTTGTGCCAGAAACATTTTGGCCACTGCCCATTCCCTTTGAAGGGCCTGTTACATGTCTGTCTGACATACTGTAAATTAAAAGACCTAAATAAAATTAAACGTAAATTAATACACCTAAAAAATGTGCTGTATCACAATGTAATTTCACCGGAGAACTGCGAGTGGATGTACTTATATTTCCTATTAATACACACAAAAACTGTCTGTCTTACAATGTACTTTCACCACAGAACGGCGAGTGGATATACTTATATTTCCTATTAATACACACAAAAACTGGCTGTATCACAATAAACTTTCACCATAGAACAGCGAGTGGACCTATATTTCCTATTAATACACCCCAAAAATGACTTTATCACAATGTACGTACTTTCACCACAGAACATCGAGTGAACGTACTTTTATTTCCTATTAATACACCCCAAAGCTGGCTGTATCAAACCACACTTTCCTTAAAGAAGCAAGGGTCAATGGAAATAGTTATTTTTCACCTAAATACTCCCCAAAACTGGTTGTATCACACAGCACTTTCACCCCAATAACAAGCAAGGATTGCTGGAATAACTGACCTATCAAATAGTGCAGTCAACCTAAAAGCAGTAGTATTAGAGCAATTTGGATCCCCAATTTGTGCAGTAAGGTGTAATACAGTCCTGATCAAAAGTTTAAGACTAGAGTTGAGCGAACACCTGGATGTTCGGGTTCGACGAGTTCGGCCGAACTTTCGAAAAATGTTCGGGTTCGGGATCCGAACTCGACCCGAACTTCATCCCGAACCCGAACCCCATAGAAGTCAATGGGGACCCGAACTTTTGGGCACTAAAAAGGCTGTAAAACACACCCGGAAAGGGCTAGAGGGCTGCAAAAGGCAGCAAAATGTAGTTAAATCCCCTGCAAACAAATGTAGATAGGGAAATGATGAGTTAACATAAAATAAATAAAAATTAAACAATATTAATTGGAGTGAGGTCCCATAGCACAGAATCAGGCTTCAAGTCACCCACCAATGGAGAAGGTCACTTACTATTATTTTGACCACAGCACCCAGACAAAGGAGAGAGGTCCCACAGCAGAGAACCAGGCATCATATCACCCACCACAGGAGTAGGCCACCATTTAGTTACTTTGACCCCTACACCCAGACGGAGGAGAGAGGTTACACAGCAGAGAATCAGGCATTTAGATCACCCACCACAGGAGTAGGCCACCATTGAACCAGACCCCGGCAACCATGTCAGATGGCACAAGCATAAGCTTTATATCAATCAGCACAGGAGAAGGCGACTTTGACAGACTTTGACCCCTACACCCGGACGGAGGAGAGAGGTTTCAAAGCAGAGAATCAGGCATTTAGATCACCCACCACAGGAGTAGGCCCCAATTTAATGGGACCCCGGCAACCATGTCAGATGGCACAACCATCAGCTTCATATCAATCAGCACAGGAGAAGGCGACTTTGAAAGACTTTGACCCCTACACCCAGACGGAGGAGAGAGGTTTCACAGCAGAGAATCAGGCATTTAGATCACCCACCACAGGAGTAGGCCCCCATTGAATCAGACCCTGGCAACCATGTCAGATGGCACAACCATCAGCTTTATATCAATCAGCACAGGAGAAGGCGACTTTGAAAGACTTTGACCCCTACACCCAGATGGAGGAGAGAGGTTTCACAGCAGAGAATCAGGCATCATATCAACCACCACAGGAGAAGCCACCATTTAGTTACTTTGACCCCTGCACCCAGGAAGAGGAGAGAGGCACCACAGCACATATTCTGGCATCATATCAGCCACCACAGGAGAAGCCACCATTGAGTTACTTTGACCCCCGCACCCAGGAAGAGGAGAGAGGCACCACAGCACATATTCTGGCATCATATCAGCCACCACAGGAGAAGCCACCATTGAGTTACTTTGACCCCCGCACCCAGGAAGAGGAGAGAGGCACCACAGCACATATTCAGGCATCATATCACACACCACAGGAGAAGGCCTCTTTCAGTGATTTAGGCCTTTGGACCCAGACAGAGGAGAGAGGCACCACAGCACATATTCTGGCATCATATCAGCCACCACAGGAGAAGCCACCATTGAGTTACTTTGACCCCTGCACCCAGGAAGAGGAAAGAGGCCCCACAGCACATATTCTGGCATCATATCAGCCACCACAGGAGAAGCCACCATTTAGTTACTTTGACCCCTGCACCCAGGAAGAGGAGAGAGGCACCACAGCACATATTCTGGCATCATATCAGCCACCACAGGAGAAGCCACCATTTAGTTACTTTGACCCCTTCACCCAAACAGAGGAGAGAGGTTCCACATCAGAGAATCAGGCATCATATCAACCACCACAGGAGTAGGCCACAATTTAATGGGACCCCGGCAACCATGTCAGATGGCACAACCATCAGCTTCATATCAATCAGCACAGGAGAAGGCGACTTTGAAAGACTTTGACCCCTACACCCAGACGGAGGAGAGAGGTTTCACAGCAGAGAATCAGGCATTTAGATCACCCACCACAGGAGTAGGCCCCCATTGAATCAGACCCTGGCAACCATGTCAGATGGCACAACCATCAGCTTTATATCAATCAGCACAGGAGAAGCCACCATTGAGTTACTTTGACCCCCGCACCCAGGAAGAGGAGAGAGGCACCACAGCACATATTCTGGCATCATATCAGCCACCACAGGAGAAGCCACCATTGAGTTACTTTGACCCCTGCACCCAGGAAGAGGAGAGAGGCCCCACAGCACATATTCTGGCATCATACTAACCACCACAGGAGAAGCCACCATTGAGTTACTTTGACCCCTGCACCCAGGAAGAGGAGAGAGGCCCCACAGCACATATTCTGGCATCATATCAGCCACCACAGGAGAAGCCACCATTGAGTTACTTTGACCCCCGCACCCAGGAAGAGGAGAGAGGCACCACAGCACATATTCTGGCATCATATCAGCCACCACAGGAGAAGCCACCATTGAGTTACTTTGACCCCCGCACCCAGGAAGAGGAGAGAGGCACCACAGCACATATTCAGGCATCATATCACACACCACAGGAGAAGGCCTCTTTCAGTGATTTAGGCCTTTGGACCCAGACAGAGGAGAGAGGCACCACAGCACATATTCTGGCATCATATCAGCCACCACAGGAGAAGCCACCATTGAGTTACTTTGACCCCTGCACCCAGGAAGAGGAGAGAGGCCCCACAGCACATATTCTGGCATCATATCAGCCACCACAGGAGAAGCCACCATTTAGTTACTTTGACCCCTGCACCCAGGAAGAGGAGGGAGGCACCACAGCACATATTCTGGCATCAAATCAGCCACCACAGGAGAAGCCACCATTTAGTTACTTTGACCCCTTCACCCAAACAGAGGAGAGAGGTTCCACATCAGAGAATCAGGCATCATATCAACCACCACAGGAGTAGGCCACAATTTAGTTTATTTGACCCCTGCACCCAGGAAGAGGAGAGAGGCCCCACAGCACATATTCTGGCATCATATCACACACCACAGGAGAAGGCCTCTTTCAGTGATTTAGGCCTTTGGACCCAGACAGAGGAGAGAGGTCAGAGATTAGCTTCATATCCCCCAGCACAGCAGAAGACCGCTTTATTTGACTTAGGCCTCAGCACCCAGACAGAAGACAGAGGTAGCATGGCAGAGGTTATGGCTTCATGTCACCCGTTAGTTTAATCGGCCACTTTCATCTGGTTAGGCCCCGGCGCCCAGACAGAGAAGAGTTTCATTCAACTGTGGGTTTCATAAAATTTGTATCAAATAAAGAAGTGGCCCGTAGCACAACAAGACATGTTTTAGGCAGTTAATAAGGACTACTCTGCACAAGGGAGGGACAGGTCCTGTGGGATCCATGCCTGGTTCATCTTTATGAAGGTCAGCTTGTCCACGTTGGCTGTGGACAGGCGGCTGCGCTTGTCAGTAATGACGCCCCCTGCCGTGCTGAATACGCGTTCAGATAAAACGCTGGCCGCCGGGCAGGAAAGCACCTCCAAGGCATAACATGCTAACTCTGGCCACGTGGACAATTTCGAAACCCAGTAGTTGAATGGGGCCGAACCATCCGTCAGGATGTGGAGGGGTGTGCAGACATACTGTTCAACCATGTTAGTGAAATGCTGCCTCCTGCTAACACGTTCCGTATCAGGTGTCGGTGCAGATAGCTGTGGCGTGGAGACAAAACTTTTCCACATTTCTGCCATGCTAACCCTGCCCTCAGATGAGCTGGCCGTGACACAGCTGCGTTGGCGACCTCTTGCCACTCCTCTGCCTTCACCTTCCACCTGTTCCCCTGTGACATGTGGGAATGCTCTCAAGAGCGCCTCTATCAGCGTGCGCTTGTACTCGCGCATCTTACGGTCGCGCTCCAGTTCAGGAATTAAAGTGGGCACATTGTCTTTATACCGGGGATCCAGCAGGGTGGCCACCCAGTAGTCTGCACACGTTAAAACGTGGGCAACTCTGCTGTCGTTGCGCAGGCATTGGAGCATATATTCGCTCATGTGGGCCAGGCTACCCATGGGTAAGGACAAGCTGTCCTCTGTGGGAGGCGTATCGTCATCGTCCACCGTATCCCCCCAGCCACGCACCAGTGATGGGCCTGGGCTGCCACCCCGCTGTGAACTTGCGTCATCCTCGTCCCCCTCCACCTCCTCCTCCTCATCCTCCTCGTCCTCCAGTACAGTGCCTTGGCTGGCGACTTGTGAACCTGTCCTCTGCTGCTTAAACAAACCTCCCTCTGAGCCACTTCGAACAGACTGGCCCGAAAGTGTTAGAAACGAGCCCTCATCCTCCTCCTCCTCCTCCACCTGGGCCACCTCCTCTAACATCATTGCCCTAAGTGTTTTCTCAAGGAGACATAGAAGTGGTATTGTAACGCTGATAACAGTGTCATCGCCACTGGCCATGTTGGTGGAGTACTCGAAACAGCGCAGCAGGGCACACAGGTCTCGCATGGAGGCCCAATCATTGGTGGTGAAGTGGTGCTGTTCGGCAGTACGACTGACGCGAGCGTGCTGCAGCTGAAACTCCACTATGGCCTGCTGCTGCTCGCACAGTCTCTCCAGCATGTGCAAGGTGGAGTTCCACCGGGTGGGCACGTCGCATATGAGGCGGTGAGCGGGAAGGCCGAAGTTCCGCTGTAGCGCAGACAGGCGAGCAGCGGCAGGATGTGAACGGCGGAAGCGCGCACAGACGGCCCGCACTTTATGCAGCAGCTCTGACATGTTGGGGTAGTGGTGAATGAACCTCTGCACCACCAAGTTCAGCACATGCGTCAGGCAAGGGATGTGCGTCAAACCGGCTAGTCCCAGAGCTGCCACGAGATTTCGCCCATTATCGCATACCACCAGGCCTGGCTTGAGGCCCACCGGCAGAAACCACTCGTCGGTCTGTTGTTCAATACCCCGCCACAACTCCTTTGCGCTGTGGGGCCTGTCCCCCGAACATATGAGTTTCAGAATGGCCTGCTGACGTTTACCCCGGGCTGTGCTGAAGTTGGTGGTGAAGGTGTGTGGCTGACCGGATGAGCTGGTGGAAGCAGTGGAGGAGGAAGCCGAGTAGGAGGAGGAGGCTACAAGAGGCAGAGAATGATGCCCTGCGATCCTAGGGGGCGGAAGGACGTGCGCCAAGGAACTGTCCGCCGGGGGCCCAGCCGCCACTACATTCATCTAGTGTGCAGTTAGTGAGATATAGCGTCCCTGGCCGTGCTTACTGGTCCACGTATCTGTGGTTAGGTGGACCTTGCCACAAATGGCGTTGCGCAGTGCACACTTGATTTTATCGGACACTTGCATGTGCAGGGAAGGCACGGCTGTCTTGGAGAAGTAGTGGCGGCTGGGAACCACATACTGCGGGACAGCCATGGCCATCAGCTGTTTGAAGCTGTCTGTGTCCACCAGCCGGAATGACAGCATTTCAAAGGCCAGCAGTTTAGAAATGCTGGCGTTCAGGCCAAGGGCTCGAGGGTGACTCGGGGGGAATTTGCGCTTCCTCTCTAAGGTTTGAGATATTGAGAGCTGAACGCTGCTGTGTGATATAGTGGAGACGCTAGTTGACGGTGGCGGTGGTGGTGGTGTCGGTGGCACATCCTCTGTTTGCTGCTCGGCAGGTGGCAACATTCCTCTCGAGGCGGAAGCCGAGGCAGCAGCGGTAGAGGGAGCAGGGGGAGCCTCAGCGAGTGCCTGGTTTTTAAGGTGTGTACCCCACTGCAGTTCATGCTTTGCATGTAGATGCCTGGTCATGCAGGTTGTGCTGAGGTTCAGAACGTTAATGCCTCGCCTCAGGCTCTGATGGCAGAGCATGCAAGTCACTCGGGTCTTGTCGGTAGGACATTGTTTAAAGAAGTGCCATGCCAGGGAACTCTTTGAAGCTGCCTTTGTGGGGCTGGGTCCCTGTTGGCGATGTCCAGTAGCAGGCGAACTCTGGGGGCGGCGGCTCGTCTGCTTTGGCCCCCTGCTCCCTCTTTGGCTTCGCTGTTGTCTCGGTCTCACCACTACCTCTTCCACTGAACTGTGAAAGTCATCGCCACGACCTTCAGTCCATGTGGGGTCTAAGACCTCATCGTCCTCTGCATCGTCTTCCACCCAGTCTCCCTCCCTGACCTCCTCCTGTTCAGTCTGCACACTGCAAAAAGACGCGGCAGTGGGCACCTGTGTTTCGTCATCATCAGAGAGTCGGTGACTCTGCTGTGGTGGTATTCCCATGTCCTCTTCATCTGGAGACATAAGTGGTTGTGCGTCAGTGCATGGTATGTCTTCCTCCACTGGGGAAGGGCTAGGTGGACGCCCCTGGGAAACCCTGGAAGCAGAGTCTTCAAACAGAAGAAGAGACTGCTGCATAACTTGTGGCTCAGACCGTTTCCCTGATATGCTTGGGGGTGATGTGACAGACTGATGGGCTTGGTTTTCAGGTGCCACCTGTGCGCTTTCCGCAGAAGACTGGGTGGAAGACCATGTGGTGAACGTGCTGGAAGCACTGTCGGCCACCCAATCGATTAATGCCTGTACCTGCTCAGGCCTTACCATCCTAAGAGCGGCATTGGGCCCCACGAGATATTGCGGTACATTCTGCCGGCTAGTTGAGGGAGTTCGTTCCCTACTGTGTGCGCCTGGGGCCGAACGGCCACGTCCTCTACCAGCAACAGAGGCTCCACGGACACCACCACGACCGCGTCCTCGTCCCTTAATAGTATTTTTCTTCATTGTTGCGATTCAACTCGCACCACAATGAAATATATAATTTTTTATAAGCAAAATCCCCTCACTGGAATACTTTCAGTCTTTTGACTGTATGGATTACAGATGGAATGACTGTTATATGTGAGTACCGCTTTCTTTGACAGATTCTAGTATGGGTACATATATGTTTTCCCAACCCCAGCACATTAGTTTGCTAATTCCAGATGTATGAAACGCAGGCCTAACTGTATCTAGTATATTGAACGCCAGATAAACTAACTTGGCCTTTTTTAAATAAAAAAAATTCCCTCACTGGAATACTTTAAGGCTTTTCACTGTATGGATTACAGGTGGACTGGTATTAGTAGGGGTGACACAAGCACACCCAAGTCCCTGATGTAGGATTTCTATGGCACAGACCACTATTACAAGTGATTAATGGACGTTGGGAGAGATTGTGCTGCAGCACTAGTCCCAAGATGGCCGCCGCCTATCAGCCCAGTAACATGTGCCACAAAATGGTCTGCACAACCTTTAAAAAAAATAGCCTTGGACTGTGCTGCTAAATCGCTATTGGTCTGAATCCCAGGTGTAGATGTCTGACTTGTTTGGAGCTTTGGAATGCACACTGTGGCAGCTTCTGCTGCAGCACTACAAGTCGCAAAATGGCGGCCGGCGGTCAGCCCAGGTACATGTGGATGGAAAAATCACTCTGGCCACTCTAAAAATAGCCAATCCCTATCAAAAAAGCAGCTCAGCTGCAGTTGTTCAGATGAATCACAGGTGGAGGAGAGAAATTTGCTTCCAGTTATTCAATTATCCCTGCCTATTCTCGCCCTAGCATCAGCTGCGTCTATCCCTGTTCTATTCACATCGGGAGTGAGCACGTCCCGACGTGCGCACAAGCTTATAAAGAGGCTGAGTCACATGCTGCACTTGGCCAATCACAGCCTTGCCAATAGTAGGCATGGCTGCGATGGCATCTTAGGGCAAGTAGTATGATGCATGTTGATTGGCTGCTTTGCAGCCTTTCAAAATGCGCCAAAATACATGCCGAACGACGAACCCGAACCCGAACTTTTACGAAAAAGTTCGGGTTCGGGTCCGTGTCACGAACACCCCAAAATTCGGTACGGACCCGAACTATGCTCGAACTGTTCGCTCAACACTATTTAAGACCACTTGAAAAATGGCAAAAAATCATATTTTACATTGTTGGATCTTAACAAGGTTCCAAGTAGAGCTTCAACATGCAACAAGAAGAAATGAGAGTGAGACAAAACATTTTTTGAGCATTCAATTAATTGAAAATAATGATTAAACTGAAACAGGCTGTTTTTTAGCTGATCCAAATTTTAGGACCACATGCCTTTAAAAGACCAAATCTGTGCAAAGATGTGGATTCATTGTCATTTTCTGTCAGGTAGACTAGTCACACGTTGTGATGGCAAAGGCCAAAAAACTCTTCCTTTTTTAACCTGGTCGAGTTGTTGAACTGCATAAGCAGGGTCTCTCACAGCACGCCATCACTGCTGAGGTGGGGCGCAGTAAGACAGTCATTTGGAATTTCTTAAATGATCCTGAGGGTTATGGAACAAAAAAGTCAAGTGGAAGACCCAAAAAAATTTCATCAGCACTGAGCCGGAGGATCCAATTGGCTGTCCGTCAAGACACTGGCGATGCTGGACCCAAATTAAGGTACTTACTGGTGCTGACTGCAGCCCCATAACCATCAGACGGCATCTGAGACTGAAGGGCTTCAAAAACAAAAAACGTCTTCAAAGACCTCGTCTCCTTGAACACCACAGAATTGCCCGTTTGGACTTTGCAAGAGAGCACCAAACATGGGACATTCAAAGGTGGAAGAAAGTTTTATTCTCTGATGAGAAAAAATTTAACCTTGATGGTCCTGATGGTTTCCATCGTTACTGGCATGACAAGCAGATCCCAGCTGAGATGTTTTCTACGCGCCACAGTGGAGGGGGCGCCATAATGGTCTGGGGTGCTTTTTCCTTCAGTAGAACAATGGAGCGTCAGGAAGTGCAGGGGCATCAAACGGCCGCTGGCTATGTCCAGATGTTGCAGAGAGCATTCCTCTGAGGGCCCTCGTCTGTGTGGTAACGACTGGGTTTTTCAACAGGACAACGCTACAGTACACAATGCCCGCAGGACAAGGGACTTCTTCCAGAAGAATAACATTACTCTTTTGGCCCATCCTGCATGTTCCCCTGATCTAAATCCAATTGAGAACCTTTGGGGATGGATGGTAAGGGAAGTTTACAAAAAATGGACAACAGTTCCAGACAGTAGATGGCCTTCGTGCGGCCGTCTTGACGACTTGGAGAAATGTTCCCACTCACCTTATGGAAACGCTTGCATCAAGCATGCCGAAACAAATTTTTGAAGTGATAAACAATAACGGCGGAGCTACTAATTACTGAGTTCATGTTTGGAAGTTGGATTTCTGTTTTGGGGGGGTTTAGTTTTTTTTTTTGAGGTGTGGTCCTAAACTTTTGATCAGCTGAAAAACAGCCTGTTTCGGTTTATTCGTTGTTTTCATTAAATTGAATGCTCAAAAACTGTTTTGTCTCACTCCCATTTCTTCTTGTTGCATGTTGAAGCTCTACTTGGAACCTTGTTAAGATCCAGCCATGCTAAATATGATTTTTTGCCATTTTTCAAGTGGTCTTAAATGATCAGGACTGTAGTAATAGTTCCTTTTACCCAGGCTTTACACTCCCCTATTGGTCCCTGCTCTCTCCCTATAGTGTGGATAATGCCTACCTATCCTTTCTCTATACTATGAATGATCTTTCCCTGAACTGCTCAATAGTTATTTTTTTCAGAATAAAGTCTTTCCTAAACACTGTACCTAGCACCTGTCACGTCTCTCCCTGCACTAAGTATGGTGGAAAATGGCAGAAACCAAGATGGCTGAGGCTATCTATAGGGCTGTGACATCACAGTGGCTTGTGGCTGTTGATTGGCTGCATGCATGGCATTGTGGGTGATCCCTCGTTCTCAGCGTTCTTAGTTCCATGTTCTAACATGTGCAGCAGCCATTTTATGAAAAAAATAGGATTTATTGCCACAAAGCTCAAGGAAATTCAACTTAGGTACGAATCAAATTTTTCGGAAAATGGGCGTTTTTTTTAAACTCTGAATATTATTGCAGTATTTCAAGCTTATATTTCACTGTGACAAGTGCAGCAAAGGCCCCAGATGTAGGGTCTTGCCAAAAATGGGTGTTTTTTTTAAACCCAGAATATTATTGCAGTATTTCAAGCTTGTATTTCACTATGACAAATGCAGAAAAGGCCCCAAATACAGGATCTTGCCAAAAATTTGTGTTTTTTAATACCAGAATATAACAGCGGTATATAACGTTTGTATTTCACTGTGAGCTTTACCCAGTGGCAGTATCATAGCCCATAAAGGTTTATCCGAGGCGTGATTATTGCTGATTGAAAAGCTATTTGTTTATCTGTTGCTATTTTCTGACTCAGGACTAGTTGAAGATACTCTGCTGGTGCTTGGGTTAGAGGGATCTTACAGGGTCCTCCTTGCGGGGGGCCCTTGGGTCTTCGAGTTTGATTGTGGGTTGGTGTACTTTTGACCTGCAGGATGGCTCAAGGTTTGGAAGATACAGTGCGACTTCTTGTTGCGACTGAACATCGGAAGGAGGCTGGTTTGGACCGTGCATGATGTCTTGAAGAAACTGGATTACCTTAAGGTAGATCAGGTATTGGGGTTGCAGGATTTTTCTCGCCAAGGCATTTATGATATTACCTTTGTTTCTGCAAGCTTATGTGAATGTGTATTCATGGATCTGAAAAAGATGAAAGAAGAAGGACAGAATGAAACCTTGAGGAAAGTATCAGTGCAACCACTTTTTGAGAAGAAAAAGGTGACTGTTATTGTTCATATGTACAACCCCAAGGTACCTGATGAGGTTGTGAGTATGTTCTTGGCAAGATATTGTGCAGATTTGGAATTTGTGGAGAGATTGAGGAATAAGCATGGTTATCTGAACTGTAAAAGGAAGTACTTGGTTTGTTTGAAACTGGATGCTAATATGCCACATGGTGTTAAAAGTATACCCAACATGTTTTCTATTGGAGGAGAGAGAGGTTTTTGCTTTTACGATGGTCAGATTCGTTTCTGCAGACAATGTAAAGCATATGGGCATATCCAAGCAAATTGTCCTGTAAATGGTCAGTGTTTCAGAAAATGTGGCCAGACTGGGCATGTGGCTAAAGATTGTAAGTCTCCTAAGGCATGTGATGTATGTGGGAGTGGTGGACATTTAGCAAAACAATGTTTTGTCTGGAAAAAAGCGAAGCAAACATATGCTGATATTGTTGGAGGTTCTAAGGTTGATTAAGCAGGAAGAGAGTTTCCTAATGAAAGCAATCAGGAAAATAAGAGTAATGAAAAGGTTTCAGGAGTTTCTATTATTGTCTCTGGTGGTGGTAAAGGAAAAGTGGAGGCAAAAGGTAAGTCGTTGGCTGGTAAAAAGGGGAGCCTTGAAACTGTTAATGAATCTAAAATAGAGACTCAGATTGTTAGATTGTTGCTCAAAATGGTGGACAAAAGGTGGAGACAGAGTTTGTGTCTTTGAAGGAGGCATTTCTAGTGAGGCAGCAGGTAAGGAAGATATATGTCTAGACCCTGTTATTGGAGAAGGTGAAAACATGGAGTGTCAGGAGGAAGGAAGTGAGGATGATGGGATTATGCCAGGGCAGCAGGAATTACAGAGTGAAAAAGAGGTGGGTGAACTGGATAGCAAAGAAGAGATTGATGAAGATGTGGTGATTGGTTCCCAAAGAAAGCATTATAAGACAGGTGGTAGTTGGTCAGGAAGGCAGTAAGATACTGTTGATCTTGGAATTTATTATAGTGACAGTGACTCCTCTGAGGGGTCGTCTGATGTTGAACACAGCTTAAGTAGGAAGATTGGTGGGTATGACAGCAAATCAGACAGCAAATGGTGGGTATTTCAGAAAATATTTTTTGTGATGATGAGTAGAGTTGAGCGAACACCTGGATGTTCGGGTTCGAGAAGTTCGGCCGAACTTCCCGGAAATGTTCGGGTTCGGGATCCAAACCCGAACCGAACTTCGTCCCGAACCCGAACCCCATTGAAGTCAATGGGGACCCGAACTTTTGGGCACTAAAAAGGCTGTAAAACAGCCCAGGAAAGAGCTAGAGGGCTGCAAAAGGCAGCAACATGTAGGTAAATCCCCTGCAAACAAATGTGGATAGGGAAATGAATTAAAATAAAAATTTTTTTAAAAAAAATGACCCAATATCAATTGGACAGAGGTCCCATAGCAGAGAATCTGGCTTCACGTCAGCAGAGAATCAGTCTCTTCATGCCATAGCAAAGAATCTGGCTTCATGTCAGCAGAGAATCAGTCTCTTCATGCCATAGCAGAGAATCTGGCTTCATGTCAACCACCACTGGAAGACGTCACTGTCACATATTTAGGCCCCGGCACTCAGACAGAGGAGAGCGGTCCCGTAAGAGAGAATCTGGCCTTATGTCAGCGCAGAATCTGTCTTCATGTCATAGCAGAGAATCAGGCTTCACGTCACCCACCACTGGAACAGGCCACTGTCACACATTTAGACCCAGGCAGAGGAGAGAGGTCACGTAACAGAGAATCTGGCTTCATGTCAGCACAGAATAAGTCTTCATGTCATAGCAGAGAATCAGGCTTCACGTCACCCACCACTGGAACAGGCCACTGTCACATATTTAGGCCCAGGCACCCAGGCAGAGGAGAGAGGTCCTGTAACAGAGAATCTGGCCTTATGTCAGCGCAGAATCTGTCTTCATGTCATAGCAGAGAATCAGGCTTCACGTCACCCACCTCTGGAACAGGCCACTGTCACATATTTAGGCCCAGGCACCCAGGCAGAGGAGAGAGGTCCCGTAACAGAGAATCTGGCCTTATGTCAGCGCAGAATCTGTCTTCATGTCATAGCAGAGAATCAGACTTCACGTCACCCACCACTGGAACAGGCCACTGTCACATATTTAGGCCCAGGCACCCAGGCAGAGGAGAGCGGTCCCGTAACAGAGAATCTGGCCTTATGTCAGCGCAGAATCTGTCTTCATGTCATAGCAGAGAATCAGGCTTCACGTCACCCACCACTGGAACAGGCCACTGTCACACATTTAGGCCCAGGCACCCAGGCAGAGGAAAGAGGTCCCGTAACAGAAAATCTGGCCTTATGTCAGCACAGAATCTGTCTTCATGTCATAGCAGAGAATCTGGCTTCACGTCACCCACCACTGGAACAGGCCACTGTCACATATTTAGGCCCAGGCACCCAGGCAGAGGAGAGAGGTCGCGTAACAGAGAATCTGGCTTCATGTCAGCACAGAATAAGTCTTCATGTCATAACAGAGAATCAGGCTTCACGTCACCCACCACTGGAACAGGCCACTGTCACACATTTAGGCCCCGGCACCCAGACAGAGGAGAGGTTCATTCAACTTTGGGTTGCCCCGCAATATAATGGTAAAATGAAATTAAAAATAGTATTGAATGAGGAAGTGCCCTGGAGTAGAATAATATATTGTTAAGGGGAGGTAGTTAATATCTAATCTCCACAAGGGATGGACAGGTCCTGTGGGATCCATGCCTGGTTCATTTTTATGAACGTCAGCTTGTCCACATTGGCTGTAGACAGGCGGCTGCGTTTGTCTGTAATGACGCCCCCTGCCGTGCTGAATACACGTTCAGACAAAACGCTGGCCGCCGGGCAGGCCACCACCTCCAAGGCATAAAAGGCTAGCTCTGGCCACGTGGACAATTTGGAGACCCAGAAGTTGAATGGGGCCGAACCATCAGTCAGTATGTGGAGGGGTGTGCACAGGTACTGTTCCACCATGTTAGTGAAATGTTGCCTCCTGCTAACACGTTCCGTATCAGGTGGTGGTGCAGTTAGCTGTGGCGTGTTGACAAAACTTTTCCACATCTCTGCCATGCTAACCCTGCCCTCAGAGGAGCTGGCCGTGACACAGCTGCGTTGGCGACCTCTTGCTCCTCCTCTGCCTTCGCCTTGGGCTTCCACTGGTTCCCCTGTGACATTTGGGAATGCTTTCAGTAGCGCGTCTACCAACGTGCGCTTGTTCTCGCGCATCTTCCTATCACGCTCCAGTGTAGGAAGTAAGGTGGGCACATTGTCTTTGTACCGGGGATCCAGCAGGGTGGCAACCCAGTAGTCCGCACACGTTAAAATGTGGGCAACTCTGCTGTCGTTGCGCAGGCACTGCAGCATGTAGTCGCTCATGTGTGCCAGGCTGCCCAGAGGTAAGGACAAGCTGTCCTCTGTGGGAGGCGTATCGTCATCGTCCTGAGTTTCTCCCCAGCCACGCACCAGTGATGGGCCCGAGCTGCGTTGGGTGCCACCCCGCTGTGAACATGCTTCATCCTCATCCTCCTCCACCTCCTCCTCATCCTCGTCCTCCTCGTCCTCCAGTAGTGGGCCCTGTCTGGCCACATTTGTAGCTGGCCTCTGGTGTTGCAAAAAACCTCCCTCTGAGTCACTTCGAAGAGACTGGCCTGAAAGTGCTAAAAATGACCCCTCTTCCTCCTCTTCCTCCTGGGCCACCTCCTCTTCCATCATCGCTCTAAGTGTTTTCTCAAGGAGACATAGAAGTGGTATTGTAACGCTGATAACGGCGTCATCGCCACTGGCCATGTTGGTGGAGTACTCGAAACAACGCAACAGGGCACACAGGTCTCGCATGGAGGCCCAGTCATTGGTGGTGAAGTGTGTCTGATCCGCAGTGCGACTGACCCGTGTGTGCTGCAGCTGAAACTCCACTATGGCCTGCTGCTGCTCGCACAGTCTGTCCAGCATATGCAAGGTGGAGTTCCACCTGGTGGGTACGTCGCATATGAGGCGGTGAGCGGGAAGGCTGAAGTTACGCTGTAGCGCAGACAGGTGAGCAGCGGCAGGGTGTGAACGCCAGAAGCGCGAACAGACGGCCCGCACTTTATGCAGCAGCTCTGACATGTCGGGGTAGTTGCGAATGAACTTCTGCGCCACCAAATTCAGCACATGCGCCAGGCAAGGGATGTGCGTCAAACCGGCTAGTCCCACAGCTGCAACGAGATTTCGCCCATTTTCGCACACCACCAGGCCGGGCTTGAGGCTCACCGGCAGCAACCACTCGTCGGTCTGTTGTTCTATACCCCGCCACAACTTCTGTGCGGTGTGGGGCCTGTCCCCCAAACATATGAGTTTCAGAATGGCCTGCTGACATTTACCCCGGGCTGTGCTGAAGTTGGTGGTGAAGGTGTGTGGCTGACTGGATGAGCAGGTGGAAGAAGAGGAGGAGGAAGCTGATTAGGAGGAGGAGGAGACAGGAGGCAAAGAATGTTGCCCTGCGATCCTTGGCGGCGGAAGGACGTGCGCCAAACAGCTCTCCGCCTGGGGCCCAGCCGCCACTACATTTACCCAGTGTGCAGTTAGGGAGATATAGCGTCCCTGGCCGTGCTTACTGGTCCACGTGTCTGTAGTTAGGTGGACCTTGCCACAGATGGCGTTGCGCAGTGCACACTTGATTTTATCGGACACTTGTTTGTGCAGCGAAGGCACGGTTCTCTTGGAGAAGTAGTGGCGGCTGGGAACAACATACTGTGGGACAGCAAGTGACATGAGCTGTTTGAAGCTGTGTGTGTCCACCAGCCTAAATGACAGCATTTCATAGGCCAGTAGTTTAGAAATGCTGGCATTCAGGGCCAGGGATCGAGGGTGGCTAGGTGGGAATTTACGCTTTTTCTCAAATGTTTGTGAGATGGAGAGCTGAACGCTGCCGTGTGACATGGTTGAGATGCTTGGTGACGCAGGTGGTGGTGTTGGTGGTACATCCCATGTTTGCTGGGCGGCAGGTGCCAACGTTCCTCCAGAGGCAGAGGAAGAGGCCGAGGCGGCGGCAGCAGCAGCAGAAGAGGCCGAGGCGGCGGCAGCAGCAGAAGAGGCCGAGGCGGCAGCAGCAGAAGAGGTAGCAGGGGGAGCCTGAGTGACTTCCTTGTTTTTAAGGTGTTTACTCCACTGCAGTTCATGCTTTGCATGCAGGTGCCTGGTCATGCAGGTTGTGCTAAGGTACAGAACGTTAATGCCTCGCTTCAGGCTCTGATGGCACAGCGTGCAAACCACTCGGGTCTTGTCGTCAGCACATTGTTTGAAGAAGTGCCATGCCAGGGAACTCCTTGAAGCTGCCTTTGGGGTGCTCGGTCCCAGATGGCGGCGGTCAGTAGCAGGCGGAGTCTCTTGGCGGCGGGTGTTCTGATTTTGCCTACTGCTCCCTCTTTTGCTACGCTGTTGGCTCGGTCTCACCACTGCCTCTTCCTCCGAACTGTGAAAGTCAGTGGCACGACCTTCATTCCATGTGGGGTCTAGGACCTCATCGTCCCCTGCATCGTCTTCCACCCAGTCTTGATCCCTGACCTCCTGTTCAGTCTGCACACTGCAGAAAGACGCAGCAGTTGGCACCTGTGTTTCGTCATCATCAGAGACGTGCTGAGGTGGTATTCCCATGTCCTCATCATCAGGAAAAATAAGTGGTTGTGCGTTAGTGCATTCTATCTCTTCCACCCCTGGGGAAGGGCTAGATGGATGCCCTTGGGAAACCCTGGCAGCAGAGTCTTCAAACAGCATAAGAGACTGCTGCATAACTTGAGGCTCAGACAGTTTCCCTGATATGCATGGGGGTGATGTGACAGACCGATGGGCTTGGTTTTCATGCGCCATCTGTGCGCTTTCTGCAGAAGACTGGGTGGGAGATAATGTGAACGTACTGAAACCACTGTCGGCCACCCAATTGACTAATGCCTGTACCTGCTCAGGCCTTACCATCCTTAGAACGGCATTGGGCCCCACCAAATATCGCTGTAAATTCTGCTGGCTACTGGGACCTGAGGTAGTTGGTTCACTAGGACGTGTGGCTGTGGCAGAACGGCCACGTCCTCTCCCAGCACCAGAGGGTCCACAAACACCATCACGACCAAGTCCATGTCCACGTCCGCGTCCCTTATTAGATGTTTTCCTCATTGTTCCCGTTCACCACAATTTTGAGAATGGCAAATTTGGGAATAGTTTTTCAACCCAGAACAAAAAATGTGCTTTTACGGTCACTACAAATAACTTGACCAGCTAAAACAGTACAGATTTGGTTGAATAGAAATGTGAGGCCTGTTTTTTTTTTGCGCTGTGTGACAGGTATTGGTTTAATCACAGAATCAGACTTCTATCTGCACTGTAGCGTGTGTCTTAGGTTTTTCTGAATGACACTATCAGCACCTTCAATGTAAGATATCCTTTTTGGGATAGATTTCAAGTAGGCCTCATATACCAGAAACTAGTTATTTTGAGAATGGCAAATTTGGGAATAGTTTTTCAACCCAGAACAAAAAGTGTGCTTTTACGGTCACTACAAATAACTTGACCAGCTAAAACAGTACAGATTTGGTTGAATAGAAATGTGAGGCCTGTTTTTTTTTGCGCTGTGTGACAGGTATAGGTTTAATCACAGAATCAGACTTCTATCTGCACGGTAGCGTGTGTCTTAGGTTTTTCTGAATGACACTATCAGCACCTTCAATGTAAGATATCATTTTTGGGATAGATTTCAAGTAGACCTCATATACCAGAAACTAGTTATTTTGAGAATGGCAAATTTGGGAATAGTTTTTCAACCCAGAACAAAAAGTGTGCTTTTACGGTCACTACAAATAACTTGACCAGCTAAAACAGTACAGATTTGGTTGAATAGAAATGTGAGGCCTGTTTTTTTTTGCGCTGTGTGACAGGTATAGGTTTAATCACAGAATCAGACTTCTATCTGCACGGTAGCGTGTGTCTTAGTTTTTTCTGAATGACACTATCAGCACCTTCAATGTAAGATATCCTTTTTGGGATAGATTTCAAGTAGGCCTCATATACCAGAAACTAGTTATTTTGAGAATGGCAAATTTGGGAATAGTTTTTCAACCCAGAACAAAAAGTGTGCTTTTACGGTCACTACAAATAACTTGACCAGCTAAAACAGTACAGATTTGGTTGAATAGAAATGTGAGGCCTGTTTTTTTTTGCGCTGTGTGACAGGTATAGGTTTAATCACAGAATCAGACTTCTATCTGCACGGTAGCGTGTGTCTTAGGTTTTTCTGAATGACACTATCAGCACCTTCAATGTAAGATATCCTTTTTGGGATAGATTTCAAGTAGGCCTCATATACCAGAAACTAGTTATTTTGAGAATGGCAAATTTGGGAATAGTTTTTCAACCCAGAACAAAAAATGTGCTTTTACGGTCACTACAAATAACTTGACCAGCTAAAACAGTACAGATTTTGTTGAATAGAAATGTGAGGCCTGTTTTTTTTTGCGCTGTGTGACAGGTATAGGTTTAATCACAGAATCAGACTTCTATCTGCACGGTAGCGTGTGTCTTAGGTTTTTCTGAATGACACTATCAGCACCTTCAATGTAAGATATCCTTTTTGGGATAGATTTCAAGTAGGCCTCATATACCAGAAACTAGTTATTTTGAGAATGGCAAATTTGGGAATAGTTTTTCAACCCAGAACAAAAAGTCTGCTTTTACGGTCACTACAAATAACTTGACCAGCTAAAACAGTACAGATTTGGTTGAATAGAAATGTCAGGCCTGTTTTTTTTTTGCGCTGTGTGACAGGTATAGGTTTAATCACAGAATTAGACTTCTATCTGCACCTACCGTGCAGATAGAAGTCTAATTCTGTGATTAAACCTATACCTGTCACACAGCGCAAAAAAAAACCAGGCCTGACATTTCTATTCAACCAAATCTGTAATGTGTGTCTTAGGTTTTTCTAAATGACACTATCAGCACCTTTAATGTAAGATATCCTTTTTGGGATAGATTTCAAGTAGGCCTCATATACCAGAAACTAGTTATTTTGAGAATGGCAAATTTGGGAATAGTTTTTCAACCCAGAACAAAAAATGTGCTTTTACGGTCACTACAAATATCTTGACCAGCTAAAACAGTACAGATTTGGTTGAATAGAAATGTGAGGCCTGTTTTTTTTTGCGCTGTGTGACAGGTATAGGTTTAATCACAGAATCAGATTTCTATCTGCACGGTAGCGTGTGTCTTAGGTTTTTCTGAATGACACTGTCACGGGGTTCCGAAGGTGCACTCGGTCCCCCATCGCCCGCAGACCTGTTGCTTAGCTTTGGGAATGAGGATCTGTGTTTGACCTCATTCCCAGGGTGGCTTTACTAGCTGGGTGGCTCCCTGCTCCTAAGTCTGCTTTGAGCGCCGAGCTGATCACTCGGTGCTCGACTGGTTGGTCTGTCGGTCATGTGACGCTGGCCACATCACATGACCCTCACTCCCCACTATAAATACAGGCAGCCTGCTGGCTACAGGTTGCCTGTTAATTTCTAGGTTCCTAGCTATTTGTTGGACTGCTGAATACTTACCTGATCCTGTTCCTTGACCATCCTTTTGCCTGATCCTCCTGTACTGCGCATCCGTCCTGGTATTGTGACCTCAGGTCCCACCTGACTACTCTCTTAGGACTCCTCTTGTACTTCTCTGATCTCCTGGTATTTGACCCCGGCTTCTCCTGACCATTCTTTGCTTAATTCTTTGTACTTTGTAGCTTTCCTGGTATTGACTCTGTCCGTTCACGTCCTGTTGTTTGTCTGTCTGTCATCCCTGCACTTATTCCAAGTTAGGGATTCCCGTCCAGTTGTCCCCTGTCATTAGGACTCACGAGGCAAGTAGGCAGGGCCAGGGGTAAGGGTGGAGCGCAGTGGTCACTTCCCTTCTCCCCTGTGTGTGTGTGTGTGTACGCGACCGTTACAGATTAACAGGCCCAATAACCACTGTATTATGAATCCTCTGGTGACCCTGACTGACTATGTTTCTAATCTGACGCAGATGGTGCAGGAGTTAGGGGAAAAACTCAGCTCTTTTGAGTTAGGGCAAGGCTCTTCCACTCCTCAGGCCTCCAGTCCGCATTTTGAGCCCCAGATTAGGCTCCCAGAAACCTTTTCTGGAGACCGGAAGAAGTTTCTCTCTTTTAAGGAGAGTTGCAAACTTTACTTCCGTTTGCGCCCCGTGTCCTCTGTCCTTGAGAGTCAACGCGTGGGCATTATCATTTTCTGACTACAGGGTAATCCCCAGGACTGGGCGTTCTCTTTACCTGCTGGCGCCAGTTGTTTATCTTCTGTGGAGGGGCCCTGATCTTCTTTCAGGCCCTGGGTACCCTCTATGATGAACCAGACAGGGCTCTAGTAGCCGAGACGGCTCTAAAGACACTGATTCAGGGCAATCTACCTGCGGAGGATTATTGCACCCAATTCAGAAGGTGGTGTGTCCCCTCAGGATGGAACGAACCAGCCCTGAAGAGTCAGTTCAGGTCAGGTCTGTCTGATAAATTAAAGGATCTTCTGGTCAGTTATCAACTTCCAGAGACCTTAGAGGAGATGATGACCCTTGTTGTCCGACTTGACCCACGGGTTAGAGAGAGACGACAGGAACAACAGTTCTCTTCCCAGATGGTGGTCCAGCCAGAGGCCTATCCCAGAGACAATGCTGAGGTCTCCACCGAGGAACCCATGCAGGTTGGCATGACCCGAGGGAATCTTTGCCGCAGACGTGGAGAATGCTTTTACTGTGGAGATTCTGACCATTGGATCAACCAGTGTCCTAAGAAGGTCCTCTCTGTCAAGTCTCCTAAGGCAAGGCAACCTAAAGACCAGGTACACCCTGAATTTTCTAAATGTAAGCTTTCGGTACCCATTACGATTTCTCTGGGAGTAGATAAATGGCCGGGTAAGGCCTTTATTGATTCTGGCTCAGCGGCTAGCTTTATTGACTCTGAGTATGCTGTAAGATTGGGTATAACTATGTTTGCCTTACCAACTCCTATCCATGTCATGGCTATTGATGCTACTCCTCTTATTGGTGGTACCGTGAGCTTATGTACCTCAGAGATTTGTGTGCCACTCAGAGAGATGTTCGCTTCTAGTCCTGGAGAACCTACCTGCTGAGGTGGTACTAGGGTTGCCTTGGCTCCGACTACATAACCCCACTATAGATTGGTCCAATGGGGAGTTGGTGAGATGGGGGCCTAAGTGTGACTCGTGCTTGTCCGTGGTACAGGCTGGGGTCTCAGTAAAGTCTGATACCCTCTGTTGTTAGAGAATATTCTGATGTATTCTCATAACCAACCCTGGAGGTTCTACCCCCCCATAGACCTTATGATTGTACCATAGAGCTAGTAGAGGGGGCCAAGTTTCCTAAAGGACAAATTTATAATCTTTCTATACCCGAACGCAAGGCCATGGAAGATTATATTAAGGAGAGCCTTGGTAAAGGGCATATTAGACCTTCTGTCTCTCCTATGGGGGCGGGGTTTTTCTTCGTTAAGAAAAAAGATGGTGGTCTTAGGCCATGTATCGATTACCGGAGATTAAATAAAATCACTGTCCAGAATAGATACTCCCTCCCATTGATTCCGGATTTATTTAACCAGGTCCTGGGTGCAACCTGGTTTTCCAAAATTGACCTGAAAGGGGCATACAATCTAATCCGAATCAAGGAGGGAGACGAATGGAAGACGGCGTTCAATACTCCGGTAGGACACTTTGAATATCAGGTGATGCCTTTTGGACTCAGCAATGCCCCAGCTGTGTTCCAAAACTTCATGAATGACATTCTTAGGGAGTTCTTAGGTAAATTTGTTATTGTCTATCTTGACGACATTTTGATATTCTCCCCTGACTTCGAATCCCATGTGTCTCATGTTAGACAAGTATTAGAGGTGTTGAGGGAGAATCAGCTATCCGCTAAACAAGAGAAATGTGTCTTTGGTGTGCAGGAGATTCTGTTTCTAGGGCATGTTCTGACTCCTCACGCCTTCAAGATGGATCCTGGTAAGGTACTAGCAATTAAGGAATGGGTAAGACCTTCATCCTTAAAGGCCTTACAACGGTTCTTAGGTTTCGCCAATTACTATCGTAAATTTATTATGAATTTTTCCGTAATTGCTAAACCGTTGACCGACCTTACTAAAAAAGGGGCGGATTTGGAGAATTGGTCTACTGAGGCCATTTCTTCATTTGAAAAATTAAAAAAGGCATTCAGTAGCGCTCCCATTCTGATCCAGCCTGATCAGGAGAAACCTTTTATTGTGGAGGTGGATGCGTCCGAGGACGGCGCAGGAGCAGTCCTTTCACAAGGTCCTGCTAGCCTCACTAATCTGAGACCATGTGCCTTCTTCTCCAGGAAATTCTCTCCCACGGAGAGAAACTACGACATAGGGAATAGGGAGCTGCTGGCCATTAAATGGGCATTTGAGGAGTGGAGGCATTTTCTGGAGGGGGCAAGGCATTGTGTAACTGTTGTCACTGACCATAAAAACCTTATGTTTCTCGAGTCTGCTAAGAGGTTGAATCCCCGTCAAGCCAGATGGGCTCTGTTTTTTACTCGTTTTGATTTTTCCATCACGTTCAGGCCGGGAAGTAAAAATGTGAAGGCGGACGCATTATCTCGGAGCTTCCAGGCTTTTCAACCTACTGAGGTACCACCTGAATCCATCCTACCAGCAAAAATCTTCTTAGCAGCTCTTACCCAGGATATCTCGGCTCGCATTAGGTCGGAACAACATCTGGCACCGGTATCCACCCCAACAGATAAGTTGTTTGTTCCCGTACAATTTCGTCTCCAGCTGTTGGGTGAGTGTCACGATTCTGCCTTTTGTGGACATCCGGGTGTTGAGGGCACTAAGGATCTGGTTTCTAGATCTTATTGGTGGCCCACTCTAACTAGGGATGTCAAGTCCTATGTGTCAGCCTGTGAGGTTTGTGCCAGGTCCAAGACACCTAGGACTCGCCCTGCTGGTAACCTACGACCCCTACCCATTCCCAGGAGACCCTGGTCTCATATCTCGATGGACTTTATAACTGACCTACCGCCGGCGGAGGGTAAGACTGTAGTGTGGGTAGTGGTGGATAGGTTTAGCAAGATGGTCCATTTCATTCCCCTGTCTAGACTCCCGAATGCCAAAACCCTGGCGTCTATTTTTGTGAAAGAAATTGTTCGATTGCATGGTATCCCGGAAAATATTGTTTCTGACAGGGGTGTGCAGTTTGGGTCCAAATTCTGGAGGGCCTTCTGTCAAAAATGTAAAATTTCATTGTCTTTTTCCTCTGCCTACCACCCTGAGAGTAATGGGCAGACTGAACGCCTTAATCAGTCTGTCGAACAATTCTTGAGGTCGTATGTTGCTGATGACCAGCAATTATGGGTGAAATTTCTTCCATTGGCTGAATTTGCTTTGAATAACCGTGTCAATTCTTCCGCTGGGGTCTCCCCTTTCTTTTGTAACCATGGTTTTCATCCCCGTTTTCATTCTGGGTCGTCCGTCTCCTCCTTTAACCCTGAAGCGGATAAACTCTCCTCCGAACTGTGCACAGTTTGGGCCCGGGTTCAATCGAACCTAGAAAAGGCTCAATGTTCTCAAAAACTCAAGGCCGATAGGAGACGTTCAAGGGGGGGTAAACTTTCAGGTTGGGGATAAAGTATGGTTGTCCTCCAAAAATCTATCTCTCAAGGTAACTTCAAAAAAATTTGCTCCTCGTTTTATTGGACCATATAAGATCACGGAAGTGATTAACCCGGTATCTTTTAGGTTGGAGCTGCCCGAGTCATTCGACATTCATAATGTGTTCCATAAATCTCTGCTTAAAAAATATTTTGAACCAGTAGTACCATCAAAAGCCTCGCCTCCGCCGGTTCTTGTTAATGATGCTGTCGAGTATGTGGTGTCTAAAATAGTGGATGTCCGGAAGGTGCGTAATTACTTGCAGTACCTGATTCACTGGAAGGGGTATGGACCTGAAGAGAGATCTTGGGTACCTGCCTGGGAGGTTCATGCTCCTAGACTTGTTAGTAAATTTCATTTAGAACACCCTGAAAAGCATTCGCCTGAAGTCTTGGGTCCGGTGGCCCCTCGTAAAAGGGGGGGTACTGTCACGGGGTTGCGAAGGTGCACTCGGTCCCCCATCGCCCGCAGACCTGTTGCTTAGCTTTGGGAATGAGGATCTGTGTTTGACCTCATTCCCAGGGCGGCTTTACTAGCTGGGTGGCTCCCTGCTCCTAAGTCTGCTTTGAGCGCCGAGCTGATCACTCGGTGCTCGACTGGTTGGTCTGTCGGTCATGTGACGCTGGCCACATCACATGACCCTCACTCCCCACTATAAATACAGGCAGCCTGCTGGCTACAGGTTGCCTGTTAATTTCTAGGTTCCTAGCTATTTGTTGGACTGCTGAATAATTACCTGATCCTGTTCCTTGACCATCCTTTTGCCTGATCCTCCTGTACTGCGCATCCGTCCTGGTATTGTGACCTCGGCTCCCACCTGACTACTCTCTTAGGACTCCTCTTGTACTTCTCTGATCTTCTGGTATTTGACCCCGGCTTCTCCTGACCATTCTTTGCTTAATCCTTTGTACTTTGTAGCTTTCCTGGTATTGACTCGGTCCGTTCACGTCCTGTTGTTTGTCTGTCTGTCTTCCCTGCACTTATTCCAAGTTAGGGATTGCCGTCCAGTTGTCCCCTGTCATTAGGACTCGCGAGGCAAGTAGGCAGGGCCAGGGGTAAGGGTGGAGCGCAGTGGTCACTTCCCTTCTCCCCTGTGTGTGTGTGTGTGTGTACGCGACCGTTACAGACACTATCAGCACCTTCAATGTAAGATATCCTTTTTGGGATAGATTTCAAGTAGGCCTCATATACCAGAAACTAGTTATTTTGAGAATTGCAAATTTGGGAATAGTTTTTCAACCCAGAACAAAAAATGTGCTTTTACGGTCACTACAAATAACTTGACCAGCTAAAACAGTACAGATTTGGTTGAATAGAAATGTGAGGCCTGTTTTTTTTTGCGCTGTGTGACAGGTATCGGTTTAATCACAGAATCAGACTTCTATCTGCACGGTAGCGTGTGTCTTAGGTTTTTCTGAATGACACTATCAGCACCTTCAATGTAAGATATCCTTTTTGGGATAGATTTCAAGTAGGCCTCACATACCAGAAACTAGTTATTTTGAGAATGGCAAATTTGGGAATAGTTTTTCAACCCAGAACAAAAAGTGTGCTTTTACGGTCACTACAAATAACTTGACCAGCTAAAACAGTACAGATTTGGTTGAATAGAAATGTGAGGCCTGTTTTTTTTTGCGCTGTGTGACAGGTATAGGTTTAATCACAGAATCAGACTTCTATCTGCACGGTAGCGTGTGTCTTAGGTTTTTCTGAATGACACTATCAGCACCTTCAATGTAAGATATCCTTTTTGGGATAGATTTCAAGTAGGCCTCATATACCAGAAACTAGTTATTTTGAGAATGGCAAATTTGGGAATAGTTTTTCAACCCAGAACAAAAAGTGTGCTTTTACGGCCACTACAAATGACTTGACCAACTAAAACAGTACAGATTTGGTTGAATAGAAATGTCAGGCCTGTTTTTTTTTTGCGCTATGTGACAGGTATAGGTTTAATCACAGAATTAGACTTCTATCTGCACGGTAGCGTGTGTCTTAGGTTTTTCCAAATGACACTATCAGCACCTTCAATGTAAGATATCCTTTTTGGGATAGATTTCAAGTAGGCCTCATATAGCAGAAACTAGTTATTTTGAGAATGGGAAATTTGGGAATAGTTTTTCAACCCAGAACAAAAAGTGTGCTTTTACGGTCACTACAAATACCTTGACCATCTAAAACAGTACAGATTTGGTTGAATAGAAATGTCAGGCTTGTTTTTTTTTTGCGCTGTGTGACAGGTATAGGTTTAATCACAGAATTAGACTTCTATCTGCACGGTAGCGTGTGTCTTAGGTTTTTCTGAATGACACTATCAGCACCTTCAATGTAAGATATCCTTTTTGGGATAGATTTCAAGTAGGCCTCATATATGAGAAACTAGTTATTTTGAGAATGGCAAATTTGGGAATAGTTTTTCAACCCAGAACAAAAAATGTGCTTTTACGGTCACTACAAATAACTTGACCAGCTAAAACAGTACAGATTTGGTTGAATAGAAATGTGAGGCCTGTTTTTTTTTGCGCTGTGTGACAGGTATAGGTTTAATCACAGAATCAGACTTCTATCTGCACGGTAGCGTGTGTCTTAGGTTTTTCTGAATGACACTATCAGCACCTTCAATGTAAGATATCCTTTTTGGGATAGATTTCAAGTAGGCCTCATATACCAGAAACTAGTTATTTTGAGAATGGCAAATTTGGGAATAGTTTTTCAACCCAGAACAAAAAGTGTGCTTTTACGGTCACTACAAATAACTTGACCAGCTAAAACAGTACAGATTTGGTTGAATAGAAATGTCAGGCCTGTTTTTTTTTGCGCTGTGTGACAGGAATAGGTTTAATCACAGTATCAGACTTCTATCTGCACGGTAGCGTGTGTCTTAGGTTTTTCTGAATGACACTATCAGCACCTTCAATGTAAGATATCCTTTTTGGGATAGATTTCAAGTAGGCCTCATATACCAGAAACTAGTTATTTTGAGAATGGCAAATTTGGGAATAGTTTTTCAACCCAGAACAAAAAATGTGCTTTTACGGTCACTACAAATAACTTGACCAGCTAAAACAGTACAGATTTGGTTGAATAGAAATGTCAGGCTTGTTTTTTTTTTGCGCTGTGTGACAGGTATAGGTTTAATCACAGAATCAGACTTCTATCTGCACGGTAGCGTGTGTCTTAGGTTTTTCTGAATGACACTATCAGCACCTTCAATGTAAAATATCCTTTTTGGGATAGATTTCAAGTAGGCCTCATATACCAGAAACTAGTTATTTTGAGAATGGCAAATTTGGGAATAGTTTTTCAACCCAGAACAAAAAGTGTGCTTTCACGGTCACTACAAATAACTTGACCAACTAAAACAGTACAGATTTGGTTAAATAGAAATGTCAGGCCTGTTTTTTTTTCGCGCTATGTGACAGGTATAGGTTTAATCACAGAATCAGACTTCTATCTGCACGGTAGCGTGTGTCTTAGGTTTTTCTGAATGACACTATCAGCACCTTCAATGTAAGATATCCTTTTTGGGATAGATTTCAAGTAGGCCTCATATACCAGAAACTAGTTATTTTGAGAATGGCAAATTTGGGAATAGTTTTTCAACCCAGAACAAAAAGTGTGCTTTTACGGTCACTACAAATAACTTGACCAGCTAAAACAGTACAGATTTGGTTGAATAGAAATGTCAGGCCTGTTTTTTTTTGCGCTGTGTGACAGGAATAGGTTTAATCACAGTATCAGACTTCTATCTGCACGGTAGCGTGTGTCTTAGGTTTTTCTGAATGACACTATCAGCACCTTCAATGTAAGATATCCTTTTTGGGATAGATTTCAAGTAGGCCTCATATACCAGAAACTAGTTATTTTGAGAATGGCAAATTTGGGAATAGTTTTTCAACCCAGAACAAAAAATGTGCTTTTACGGTCACTACAAATAACTTGACCAGCTAAAACAGTACAGATTTGGTTGAATAGAAATGTCAGGCTTGTTTTTTTTTTGCGCTGTGTGACAGGTATAGGTTTAATCACAGAATCAGACTTCTATCTGCACGGTAGCGTGTGTCTTAGGTTTTTCTGAATGACACTATCAGCACCTTCAATGTAAAATATCCTTTTTGGGATAGATTTCAAGTAGGCCTCATATACCAGAAACTAGTTATTTTGAGAATGGCAAATTTGGGAATAGTTTTTCAACCCAGAACAAAAAGTGTGCTTTCACGGTCACTACAAATAACTTGACCAACTAAAACAGTACAGATTTGGTTGAATAGAAATGTCAGGCCTGTTTTTTTTTCGCGCTATGTGACAGGTATAGGTTTAATCACAGAATCAGACTTCTATCTGCACGGTAGCGTGTGTCTTAGGTTTTTCTGAATGACACTATCAGCACCTTCAATGTAAGATATCCTTTTTGGGATAGATTTCAAGTAGGCCTCATATACCAGAAACTAGTTATTTTGAGAATGGCAAATTTGGGAATAGTTTTTCAACCCAGAACAAAAAGTGTGCTTTTACGGTCACTACAAATAACTTGACCAGCTAAAACAGTACAGATTTGGTTGAATAGAAATGTGAGGCCTGTTTTTTTTTTGCGCTGTGTGACAGGTATAGGTTTAATCACAGAATTAGACTTCTATCTGCACGGTAGCGTGTGTCTTAGGTTTTTCTGAATGACACTATCAGCACCTTCAATGTAAGATATCCTTTTTGGGATAGATTTCAAGTAGGCCTCATATATGAGAAACTAGTTATTTTGAGAATGGCAAATTTGGGAATAGTTTTTCAACCCAGAACAAAAAATGTGCTTTTACGGTCACTACAAATAACTTGACCAGCTAAAACAGTACAGATTTGGTTGAATAGAAATGTCAGGTCTATTTTTTAGGCGCTGGGTGACAGGCTCAACTTGCCCCTGTTGTAGTATATGGCCAAAAAATAACCACACTATTGATGGTTAAATGCACTTGGGTGACACAGGCTCAGCCTGCACCAGATGTAGTATATGGCCAAAAAATAACCAGACTGTTGATGGTTAAATGCACTTCGGTGACACAGGCTCAGCCTGCAGCTGATGTAGGATATAGCACAAAATAACCACACTATTGATGGTTAAATACACTTGGTGATAGCTTGTGCTGGCGCACCACAAGTCACAAAATGGCCGCCGATCACCCCAGAAAAAAAGTGATCTAAAAACGCTCTGGGCAGCCTCAAAAAAGTGAGCAAGTCGATATTAGCACTTCAATGATCCACAGCTGCAGATCGATCACAGAATGAAGTCTTTTGGAGGAGTTAATCTGCCTAATCTCGCCCTAACGTCGCAGCTGCAACCTCTCCCTATGCTTGAATCAGCAGAGTGACGTGCAGCGCAACGTGACCCAAGCTAATATAGAGGCTGGGTCGCATGCTGCACTGGCTAATCACAGCCATGCCAATAGTAGGCAAGGCTGTGATGGCCTCTTGGGGCAAGTAGTATGACGCTTGTTGATTGGCTGCTTTGCAGCCTTTCAAAAAGCGCCAAGAAAGCGCCGAACACGAACCCGGACTTTTACGAAAATGTTCGGGTTCGGGTCCGTGTCACGGACACCCCAAAATTCGGTACGAACCCGAACTATACAGTTCGGGTTCGCTCATCCCTAATGATGAGTACTGTTGTAGCCACACTGAACATGAGGGGAATCTGCGCCAGTGTCAGGAGGGCAGCAGTATATGATTTTTTGGAGAATGTGCAAGCTGATATTATATGTTTACAGGAATGTGTAATAAGATCTTCTCCTCATGAGAGTGAATGGAGGAAAGGTGAAAAGAATAAGGGGCAGTAACGTTTTAAAATCTAGAGTTTATTAGAATTAATTAAGATCCCTAATGGGGAAGAAAAGCCCCTACCAGACAAACTGAACAGACAACAATATGGGACCCACGTAGGTGAGTCGCTAAAAATTAGGTCCACTCGCGTACCAGGTAGGAAAGCAGAGCTGACCAACAAATAAACACTAAATTAGGTTTTTGGCGGATGCCGTAGACCTAAGGTTATGCCATAAGGCAGAAAAAAGTGTAGATCTTACCGGTGGTGCCAGTCAGGAGCTTCTCGTGTCTGAAAAACGTCCTCTGATGAGTGGTACCTTGGTTCCAAGGGGCTGCAGGGAAAAACTGTCCCTGTTAATGCCCTACTTGGCCTATGAGTCCCTAAGGTATCCTCCTAACACGGGGTCCTGTCCCCGCAAGGGGTGGCCACGTCCGGAACCTGGCCCTAATAAATGAACCCTAAATAGCCCTAAAGGGACAAGGGGATGGTCCTAGTGGTGATAAGGGCTACCAGGGTAAGGGAAACTAGTATGATGGATATATATATTTGAAGTCCCTACGCGTTTCGTTATTTCGGGAATATATCAAAATATGAGGGATACCTCCACTTCACAAAAGGGGACCCCCTAACTCTTCAGGGGACAGGGGTCATAAGTGGAGGGAAATATCCCCACTCCTACCACCATATGATGATTATCTAAATTAGAGGAAAGGGAAAGCCCTGCTGGTTGCACAGACCTGACTAGACCAGTATGGTCCAAATCAGCCCAGATACCTGTGGATGTCAGAATAACAAAAAGAAATCCGTTCAAATACCGAGCCAAAAAGGAGGACGTGGCTGGATCAACCGGTGAATGGATGCTTCAAATGTGGTAGGTGTAGTTTTTGCAAGTATGTCACCCAGGGCAAAGTGGTTGCAGTTGGCCCTCCGGATCTCGACCACCGCATATGGGATTTCATCAATTACCGCACCGCAGGAGTGGTTCACCTCCTCACCTGTGAGTGCGGCATTAGGTATGTTAGTAAGACCCGTAGGGAGCTACGGGTACGCATGGGTGAGCATTTGGGTGACATCCGCAACAATAGGGATACTCCAGTAGCGAGACACATTCACTCTGCCCACAATGGGCGTTCGTCAGGGATCAGGTTTGTAGGACTAGAGGTGATCAGGAAGCCACCACGCGGAGGGGACTGGGTCCAGAGGATTCTCCAGAGGGAGTGTTGGTGGATATTCAGGTTGAAAACCACCAACCCCCATGGTCTTAACGACCAGTTACAATTTGGTTGCTTCTTGTGACTGGGTTTAATCCCCAACACATATATAATTTGGCCCGCATGCTTCTGTCTTTTACCTCTTGTCATCTGCGTTTTGCGTTATTGTCCTTGTTTTGGACGTGGTCTATTCGGTCTTAGGGCTTTGCTCCTGTCTCCTTAGAGCAGGGGCCGTCTGGCCTTATGACTGTACTATACATATGCTAATTGTATGACTGTACCATCCAGATGATAACATCCTCTAATGGCCCTAATTATTCAGAGTTTTACATGGTCTTAATGCCTCTTTGTGGCCACTACACTCTATCTGGGTATATTCATATGCTGACGGTACCATCCAGATGTCAACATCCTTTAATGGTTTAAATTATTCATAGTTCTATATTGTCTTAATGCCTCCATGTGGCCACCACACCCTGCCCGGGTCTAAGGGGGCTGCCTGCCATTTAATGCCCCTCTTTGAGGTCCCATGTTGTTGGTGATATTATTTATCGTCACCAACACAAGCATAGGTGAAGTAGTAGGAGTTGCCTGTATCTTTAAAACGACTCCTCCCACCGCCGCTATCCTCATCACACAGCTGATGCCGCGCCCCGTTTAGGATGACGCTTCCAGGCTATGACGCTTATTACCACGTCACTGAAGCCGCGCGGTAGCTGGGCTGTATACTGGACGACTGCGCATGTGTTGGGATGGAGGCGGACCGCCGCGTCATTTGACATATTCATAGTCACATGACGCCGGCCGCACTCCTCACGCAGGCGCACAGTCAGCCTGCTCTATCCATTTAAACTGATTGGCGCCCACAGCAGCGATGACAGACGCCGATACATAGGTGGCAAGCCAATCTGCACTGCCGCTTCACATGGTATATGCCACACGCGCTCCATGATTGAAATTGTAAGTAAACCAACCAGCCATATGCCATAACTGTGAGGGTTGTTGTTAGGCACGGTACCTGAACGGATTATTATTTTTTTCTGTCATTTACCATCTACAGGTATCTGGGCTGATTTGGACCACATTGGTCTAATCAGGTCTGCGCAACCCCCAGGGCTTTCCCTGTCTATCCCTCCCTCCAACCTAGATAATTATCACATTGGGCTGGGAGCGCCGCTTCTCATGGTATATGCCACACGCGCTCCATGATCATAATAGTAAGTAAACCAACTAACTGCATGATATATTTATAAAGGTTGTTGTTAGGCTCGGTATTTGAACGGATTTCTTTTTGTTATTCTGACATCCACAGGTATCTGGGCTGATTTGGACCATAATGGTCTAGTCAGGTCTGCGCAACCAGCAGGGCTTTCCCTTTCCTCTAATTTAGATAATCATCATATGGTGGTAGGAGTGGAGATATTTCCCTCCACTTATGACCCCTGTCCCCTGAAGAGTTAGGGGGTCCCCTTTTGTGAAGTAGAGGTATCCCTCATATTTTGATATATTCCCGAAATAACGAAATGCGTAGGGACTTCGAATATATATATCTATCATACTAGTTTCCCTTACCCTGGTAGCCCTTATCACCACTAGGACCATCCCCTTGTCCCTTTAGGGCTATTTAGGGTTCATTTATTAGGGCCAGGTTCCGGACGTGGCCACCCCTTGCGGGGACAGGACCCCGTGTTAGGAGGATACCTTAGGGACTCATAGGCCAAGTAGGGCATTAACAGGGACAGTTTTTCCCTGCAGCCCCTTGGAACCAAGGTACCACTCATCAGAGGACGTTTTTCAGACACGAGAAGCTCCTCCACCTCCTGTGTATTGGACTAAACCTGTCCTGACTGGCACCACCGGTAAGATCTACCCTTTTTTCTGCCTTATGGCATAACCTTAGGTCTACGGCACCCGCCAAAGACCTAATTTAGTGTTATTTGTTGGTCAGCTCTGCTTCCCTACCTGGTACGCGAGTGGACCTAATTTTTGGCGACTCACCTACGTGGGTCCCATATTGTTGTCTGTTAAGTATGTCTGGTAGGGGCTTTTCTTCCCCATTAGGGATCTTAATTAATTCTAATAAACTCTA
Organism: Bufo bufo; assembly: GCF_905171765.1. Classification (NCBI taxonomy): domain Eukaryota; kingdom Metazoa; phylum Chordata; class Amphibia; order Anura; family Bufonidae; genus Bufo; species Bufo bufo. The sequence goes on along the minus strand of NC_053392.1, from coordinate 32,090,602 downwards.
GATTTTAAAACGTTACTGCCCCTTATTCTTTTCACATTTTCTGTCACAGAGCAGTACATCCCGGGAGAGTGCCCATGCACCATCTCCCCCTAGGGACCACCCTCATTTTTCTTCTTTATTAGTGAATGGAGGAAAGGACAGTCAGTTTGGTCAACTGGTCTGGATAATAAAAGTGAAGGAGTTGGTTTTTTAATTAGAAGTAGTCATGTTGTTGCACAATTCACTGCAAAAAAATGCACCAAAATTATACGCAACTGACAATAATAGCTAATTCCTCAGGCCGATGTTAAAAGCTGAGAACTTTGCCAATATCTTCCAGTCAGGAACATATCGGAGCCCCTCATGCACCACGTCACGGTGTCTAAGCACGCATGGGGTCCTACCACTAACCTGCCCGTGGTGTGTGAACAGGGTCTGAACAGTGCTAGAAACCAACTCACAGCCAGACTCACACATGCCTCCATAGTGGTATCACAAATGCATTGTGAGGTAAAATAAAGCTGTGAGCTGCACCCACAACAGACCATGTGACACAGAAGCTACCAGGTGCAAAAGAATGTTACCAACAAAATAAAGTGGCACATTCTATACACATAAGGACAAAAACTCACTGAAAAAAGTGGCCTAAACGGGTGAAAATGCTCAAAACCCAGACACTGTAGCGTGTCTATATGTCACGGCTGAGGATGGGGGAAATCCTCAGCCGTGCGGTGATGGAAGATGTCCAGTCGCTACTCGCCAGGAACACAGAATCAGGGAGCAGGTCACCTCCTGTTGCGTCCCTAACGCTGACCCTGTCTCCTACCTGCATGGGCCGACCTTGATGGTAGGAGGACCCATGCGCAGGAACCTCGGATCCCTGACTTACCCTCCGACCGGTCCCTGGGCTAAGGAGCAGGGTAAGACAACCCACTCCTCCTAGGCACGGAGGAAAAGGAGTCTCACTGGCCAAGCAGCATGAAGAAGGGGGTATATAAACAGGACTATGGATAAGACAGGTGAACCAAACAGTTCCACACAAACCTGTCTCAGCCTTGCTGACTGGAACCCGTGCTAAGGAAAGGCTGTCCACACAGACAAGGTAAACAGCACACACATGAAGACACACAGGGACCAGGACATCCATAGCTGCACAAAACACAGAGACACAAGACATCAACAACACATCACGGTATTAGAATTTATGACCGGAAGGGTGGCCCTTACAAGAAGATGGAAAATCACAGGAGGCTGCCACAGCAAAGCATGACTGAAGCAACCTCCTGAGCCATGCCAAAGAGAGAGGCTTTATAGGCCTAAGAGGCCACACCCAACGGTCAGACACACCCAGTGACATCACACACACTGGGAAGGGAGTTAACCCTTCCAGCACCACAGGAAAGGGAAAACACCAACTTAAAGGAACAGTGTCAAACACAACAAACACACTGTGGTTGTTGCCGCAGGCAACGACATGGGTGGCAAGCGTGTCCTGGGAGTCAGCCCCAAGGCCGGGACACTGTCACCACATGTACACAACGACAAACGTTGCCACGGGCAACCACAGTGCAGGAAAGGTGTCCGTGCACACCACACACTACACAGAGTGCACACAGACAAACGACAGTGCATACATACACGCACACAAACTCCAAAGGGACCGCACACATACCTGTTGTCCGCAGCAACCGCACTTGAGGCATACAACATCAAGCCTCAAGCTGCGGTTGAAACAACATCCCAAATCGCGGGCAACTGTATGCGGCTCCCAAGGAGTCACGGCCAAAACCGTGGCCGTGACACTATAACCAGGGGAGCAATTCCTCTGCATGCGGTCCGCAGACAACGGCGATCCCGTTTAGGCCACTTTTTTCAGTGAGTTGTAATCATGTTGTTTTAGACTGTAAAATTGTTTTATCTGAGCGTTTTATGATTTTAAACTTGGAGTTTTTAGGATAAAGGATCCGTGTTTTCAACATACGTATATGCTCCTGCTGAGAAACAAGCGCGGTTCCCTTTTTTTGAGACTCTAAAGTTTTATTTGCCTGGCAGAGATTTTACAGTGGTAGCTGGTGATCTTAATTGCATTAGATCTGTCAAAGATAGAGAAGGCATTGTCGAAGCTAGGGTGGACGTTACCTCAACTGTGCTAAATGATATAATACAAGACTTGCATTACACTGATGTGGGGCTGATGGTGGACACTGAGGACAGATTCACATATTTTGCAGATAGTGGGCGCTGCAAATCTCGTTTAGATTATGTGTTGGTGTCAGAAGGTGTTAAAACTTCTTGGTGTTCTCTAATGATGACTCCCTTTTCCGATCATAAGATTGTTTGTGCTGAAATCAGTGTCAATGAATCCATCATCTTTGGCAAAGGATTTTGTAAATTAAATGTTGAATTGTTGAAGGAAGAGGACGTATTAAGCAACTTTTTTATTCCTATGTGTACTGTCAGCCAGATTTTAAGAGTTTGCTTAAATGGCGGGATTGGGCAAAAGTAGAGTTTGCAAAAATATTTGGTTTTAGGAAGGCACAGGGGAAAAAAAGGAAGGATGCTGTTCTTGTATCCTGTTCTTGTATCCAAGCTGGAAGCATTATATAAATTTAGACAGATAGGATTAGAAGTGGATCAAGAAATTTTGCAGACTAAAGAAGAAATAAAGGCAAATCTGAAAAACAGAGGGAAAAATATAGTTTATCAGGCAAAAATACAGCATATGAAAGAAAATGAACAGTGTTCCCGATATTTAAAAAAAAAAGTGTTTTAGACCCAAAGGTTGTTTTAAGTCTGTTTTAACATCGACAGGTTAAGCAACCGGATCTGATATGGTGAATGAGATTACCAGCTTTTATATAAATTTTTTATATATTTTTTTCAACATTTTATTGAAAGTTTCAGTTAAAAGTATTCACTTGCATATGGACATTTTGACATGTACAGTAATAAACAATATACATGTGTTGAAATAATATCTCGTTGACATAAATATAAAATACAATTATGTTAAACCCTCAACATTTTTCCCTCCCCTCTCCCCCCAACTTTTTCCATCTGGATATGACCCACTAATCTTGATTTCTATACCTGTGTGGATGCTGCTACATAATTATGCCTTTATCCTACTTTCAATTTCCACAATGTCCCTTTCAGGTCTCTCAACAAATACCACTCTGTGTGTTGAAAATTTGCCATAAGGGAGTTAATATCCTCTGCAGATAGATGTCTAGACATAAAGACATTCCATTTCTCTAAAAATCTGGTTGACTTCTGATTTTTATGTGCTTCTGCCTCCAACTGGTCCATAAGCAAAAAATGCCTCATTTGACTCAGGAATTCTCTCTCAGACGGTGTCCGTGAGTCTAGCCAGTTTCGTAGTAAACTTCTCACGGCTACAAGTAACGCTCCATCCACTAACCCAGGACCCTTAACATTTTCTGGAAAAATATGAAATAACACCACCTTTGGCTCACAAGGCAGGACTATTTGTCAAGTGTCTTTGATCCAGGATAAGACCCACTCCCAATATAACCGAACCTTTGAACATAGCCATATACAGTGATCTAAGGTAGCTTTTGGCGTACCACACTTAGGACATTCAGTTATTCTAGTCTTATTAGTATCCGATGATGGGATGTTAAAGGCGTATATTGCTCTATGTATTAATTTTAATAGAATTTTTTTTAGTAATGAAAGTAAAGCTAGTAAAAAAAAAATAGATGACTACTGTATGATTTTAGAAAATAATATCCCTGATGAGAAGATTTGTGTTTTAAATAATGAGGTGCAGGAGGAGGAGGTCAAAAGAGCTGTGTAGAAGATGGCGAGAGGGAAAACTCCAGGCTCGGACGGCCTCCCTGCTGAGTTTTATAAGGTATGCTGGGATTTTATTGGTAAGGAGGTAAGTCCGGTTGTGCAATATGTTTTTAATACAGGTATTTTATCAAATTCTATAAAAAAAAAAAGGTGTTATTACGTTGGTGCATAAGAAGGGGGATAAAAGAGATCTCAAAAACTGGCGCCCCCGATATCCTTGTTAATTAGTGACTACAAAATTGTTACCAAAATCATAGCAGATAGGATGTCAGAAATGATTGGCTTGATGGTAGGGGAGTATCAGACCTGTGCAGTACCGGGTAGGAGAATTTCTGATAATTTGATGCTTTTAAGGGATATTGTGTATCATACAAATTTTAATAATGGGGTTTTACTGGTTGAATCTATTGATTTTGAGAAGGCATACGACAAGGTTTCTTATAGGTTCATGTTTGCGGCACTTGCACGCTTGGGGATTCCTGAGAAGTTGTTGTTTATTATAAAGGGACTTTACCAAGGTGCTACCAGTCAGATTTTAATTAATGGTCATGTTGGGGAGAATGTTAGGATATTATCTGGTGTGAGGCACGGATGCCCGCTGTCTCCAATACTCTTTATTTGTATTATGGAAGCTCTACTGAAAAATGTGCAGAGGGACAAGTGTGTGAATGGTTTTCTGATCTCTGGTAGTAATGGAGGAACTGTGAAGTTCCTGGGCTATATGGATGATGTGGTTTTTATTTGTAGTTCACAAGCAGATTTAAATAGGGTTAATTTGCATACAAGAATATTTTGTTGTATAGCAGGGATGTCAATTAATTGGAGTAAAACTCAGGTATGTAATTTTGGTAGGAAGGTGGATGTGGAGGTGAAAGGTGTGATCAAAAAGAATGAACTGAAAGTACTGGGGATTGGTTTTAGAAAAGATCTTAAAAGAGAAAGTAGTTACACAGAGTTGGAAAAGAAAGTGGACATGAAGATAAATTTTTGGAAATTAAGAAATTTGTCTCTGAACGGGAAGATTTTAACCCCTTAGGGACGCATGACGTACCGGTACGGCATGTTTCCCGAGTCCTTAAGGACCCATCACGTACCGGTACATCATAGGTTTAAACCGCTATTGTGGCGCAGCGGGGGTTAATCGGAACAGGATGCCCGCTGAAATCATTCAGCGGGCATCCTGTCACAACGACGAGGGGGGTCATGTGACCCCCCCCGAATCGGCCATCGCCGCAAACCGCAGGTCAATTCAGACCTGCAGTTTGCGGCTTTACCTGCGGTTGCGGCGGCTGTGCGGCGGTGCCATCGGGTCCCCATGAGGCTGTAGGAGGGACCCGATGGCATGGAAGGCAGCGCGATGTCTAAGGAAGGCATCGCGCTGCCTTCCGGTGAAGAGCCTGTGAGATCCAGCCCCCTGGATCTCACAGGCCCCGGAAGCTGTATGAGTAATACACACAGTATTACTCATACAGCCTATGCATTCTAATACAGAAGTATTGGAATGCATTGTAAAGAAATATACCCCCCAAAGTTCAAGTCCCAAAGTAGGACAAAAAATAAAGTGAAAAAAAAAGTTGAAAAAATAAAGTTTCCCCCCCCAAAAAATTATATTTTCAAGTAAAAATAAACAAAAACGTCATTTTCCGTATCGCCGCGTCCGGATCGACCGGCTCTATAAACATATCACATGACCTAACCCCTCAGATGAACACTGTAAAAAATAAAAAATAAAAACAGTGCTAAATAAACCATTTTTTGTCACCTTAAATCACAAAAAGTACAACAGCAAACGATCAAAAAGGCGTTTGCCCACCAAAATAGTACCAATCTAACCGTCACCTCATCTCGCAAAAAATGAGCTCCTACCTAAGACAATCGCCCAAAAAAAATATGGCTCAGAATATGGAGACACTAAACATTTTTTTTGTTTGAAAAAAGCTGTTATTGTGTAAAACTTACATAAATAAAAAAAAATATATACATTTATTAGGTATCACCACGTCTGTATCGACTGGCTCTATAAAAATATCGCATGACCTAACCCCTCAGATGAACACCTTAAAATTTTTTAAATTAAAACGATGCTAAATAAACCATTTTTTGTCAACTTACATCACAAAAAGTATAATAGCAAGCGATCAAAAAGTCACACTCCCCCCAAAATAGTGCAAATAAAACCGTCATCTCATCCTGCAAAAATCATACCCTACCCAAGGTAATCGCCCAAAAACAGAAAAAATTATGGCTCTCAGACTATGGAAACACTAAAACATGATTTTTTTTTGCTTCAAAAATGAAATCATTGTGTAAAACTTACATAAATAAAAAAAATGTATACATATTAGGTATCACTGCATCCATGACAACCTGGTCTATAAAAATATCACATGATCTAACCTGTCAGATGAATGTTGTAAATAACAAAAAATAAAAACGGTGCCAAAACTGCTATTTCTTGTTATCTTGCCTCACAAAAAGTGTAATATAGAGCAACCAAAAATCATATGTACCCTAAACTAGTACCAACAATACTGCCACCCTATCCCGTAGTTTCTAAAATGGGGCCACATTTTTGGAGTTTCTACTCTAGGGGTGCATCAGGGGGGCTTCAAATGGGACATGGTGTAAAAAAAAACAGTCAAGCAAAATCTGCCTTTCAAAAACCGTATGACATTCCTTTCCTTCTGTGCCCTGCCGTGTGCCCGTACAGCTGTTTATGACCACATATGGGGTGTTTCTGTAAACTACAGAATCAGGGCCATAAATATTGAGTTTTGTTTGGCTGTTAACCCTTGCTTTGTTACTGGGAAAAATGGATGAAAATTGAAAATTTGCCCAAAAATCTGAAATTCAGAAATTTCATCTCCATTTGCCAATAACTCTTGTGGAACACCTAAAGGGTTGACGACGTTTGTAAAATCTGTTTTGAATACCTTGAGGGGTGTAGTTTCTTAGATGGGTTCACTTTTATGGAGTTTCTACTCTAGGGTTGTATCAGGGGGGCTTCAAATTGGACATGGTGTCAAAAAAACCAGTCCAGCAAAACCTGCCTTCCAAAATCCGTATGGCATTCATTTCCTTCTGCGCCCTGCCGTGTGCCCGTTCAGCTGTTTACAACCACATATGAGGTGTTTCTGTAAACTATAGAATCATGGCCAGAAATATTGGAAAATCTGCCAAAAAAGTGAAATTTTGAAATTGTATTTCTATTTTCCATTAAATCTTGTGGAACACCTAAAGGGTTAATGACGTTTGTAAAATCAGTTTTGAATACCTTGAGGGGTGTAGTTTATAGAATTTTTGGGTGGTTTCTATTATGTAAGCCTCGCAAAGTGACTTCAGACCTGTACTGGTCCATAAAAATTTGGTTTTTGAAAATTTCTGAAAAATTTCAAGATTTGCTTCTAAACTTCTAAGCCTTGTAACATCCCCAAAAAATAAAATATCATTCCAAAAATGATCCAAACATGAAGTAGACATATGGGGAATGTAAAGTAATAACTATTTTTTGAGGTATTACTATGTATTATAGAAGTAGAGAAATTGAAACTTGGAAATTTGCCATTTTTTACAAATTGTTGGTAAATTTGGTATTTTTTTATAAATAAAAATGAATTTTTTGACTTCATTTTACCAATGTCATGAAGTACAATATGTGACGAAAAAAATATCTCAGAATGGCCTGGATAAGTCAAAGTCCTTAAGGTGAAATAGGGCTGAGTCCTTAAGGGGTTAATTATAAAGACTGTGATTCTCCCTTTGCTACTGTATACAGCAGTGATTTTTCCACCTACACAGTTATGGACTAAAAGTATGACAAGAAAGCTTTTTGTGTTTTTTAGATCAAACATAGAGAAAGTGAAGAGGACAGTTGTAATGAGCAGTAGCAGAATAGGAGGATATGATTTTCCGAACATAGACTAATTTCTAAAAATGCATTATTTTTTTTATGTTTTCAAAACTTTTAAGCGCTCGTTTAGAATATCTCAAATGTGCAGATATTTAACAGGATGGCTTTTTATCAAGTGGGGCTGGTGTGAAAATTATTTGAGGAGACCAATATCATTTGTACTGCCTTCCTTCTATGTGGTCCTCAAGTTCTTCAATGATCAGTATGAGCTAAGCTATTTAGGTAACCCTGAGAAAGAAAAAATTATGCAACATTTTAAAGTAAAGAGGTTTTATGTTATGTTGTGCCATTCTGCAATAATGTACAAGCAAGTAGGACGTGGAAAGTTTTTAATGTTTTTGGTCTAACAGACAAAAATACATTGTTTGGTTGTCATTACATGGCCGTCTCCCAACCAGAGCATTGTTACATGATAGAGGGATTCCAGTGACAGATAAATGTCCAAGAGTGGGTTGTGGAGGCATTGAGGACATTCAGCATGTTTTTTGGAACTTTCCTTTTGCCAGACAATGTTTTAAGATGTTAGAAAGAATTTTTATCACACTTTTAGGTCTTTTCAAATTTTACTTTTGAATGTGTTTTAGTTGATCAAGATCTTAAAACCCCAAAAGACACTTATTTATTGGATTTTTTTTAGTATTTTTAAAGAAGTTTTATGGAATATAAGAAATCTTCAAATTTTTAAGCATTTGTCTCTTTCTCCTGAAGATTGTAGAAGGAATGTTTTATCAATATTGTTTACAGTTTTTCTGGTTGACAAGAAAAGAAATGGAGAAGATTAGGCAGAGGATATTTGGAAGATTACGCAATGGAAAAGAAATTCTTTGAGGTATCTTGACTAACAATTTTGGTTTAGGAATTTCCCATTATGTTTTTTAAGGCCTCGATTTTGTGATTCAATTTGCTTAAAATGATGTGTGATTATCGAGGGTCTTTAAACTGAGGAAAAAAGAAATAAAAAAAATATATATAATAATTTCACTGTGACAAATGCAGCAGAGGCCGCAAATTTATTATCTTTCCCAAAATGGGTGTTTTTTTAATAACAGAATATAACAGCAGTATCTAACACTTGTATTTCAGAATATAATTGCAGTATTTCAAGCTTGTATTTCACTGTGACAAATGCAGCAAAGGCCGCAGATGTAGGGTCTTGCCAAAAATGTGTTTTTTTAAACCCAGAATATTATTGCAGTATTTCAAGATTAGAAAAGGCCCAAGATGTAGGGTCTTGCCAAAAATTGTTCTTTTTTTAGTGACAAATGTAGCAAAGGCCGCAAATTTAGTATCTAGCCCAAAATGGGTGTTTTTTTAAATAACAGAATATACTAGCAGTATCTAACGCTTGTATTTCAATGACAAATGCAACAAAGGCCCCAGATGTAGGGTATTGCAAAAAATGGGTGTTTTTTTAAACCCAGTATATTATTGCAGTATTTCAAGCTTGTATTTCACTGTGACAAATGCAGCAAAGGCCCCAGATGTAGGGTCTTGCCAAAAATTTGTGTTTTTTTAAACCCAGAATATAATTGCAGTATTTCAAGCTTGTATTTCACAGTGACAAATGCAGCAAAGGCCCCAGATGTAGGGTCTTGCCAAAAATGGGTGGTTTTTTTTAAACCCAGAATATTAGTGCAGTTTTTCAAGCTTGTATTTCACTTTGTCAAATGCAGCAAAGGCCCCAGATGTAAGGTTTTGACAAAAATTGGTGTTTATTTTAACCCAGAATATTATTGCCGTATTTCAATTTTGTATTTCACTGTAACAAATGCAGCAAAGGCCGCAAATTTTGTATCTTGCCCAAAATGGGTGTTTTTTTTTAATAGCAGAATATAACAGCAGTATCTAACGCTTGTATATTTCACTGTGACAAATGCAGCTATGGCCCAAGATGTAGGGTCTTGCCAAAAATGGGTGTTTTTTTAAACCTAGAATATTATTGTAGTATTTCAAGCTTGTATTTCACAGTGACAAATGCAGCAAAGGCCCAGATGTAGGGTATTGCCAAAAATTGGTGTTTTTTTTAAACCCAGAATATAATTGCACTATTTCAAGCTTGTATTTCACAGTGACAAATGCAGCAAATGCCCCAGATGTAGGATATTGCCAAAAATGGGTGTTTTTTTAAACCCGGAATATTATTGCCGTATTTCAATTTTGTATTTCACTGTGACAAATGCAGCAAAGGCTGCAAATTTTGTATCTTGCCCAAAATGGGTGTTTTTTTAAATAGCAGAATATAACAGCAGTATCTAACGCTTGTATATTTCACTGTGACAAATGCAGCTATGGCCAAAGATGTAGGGTCTTGCCAAAAATGGGTGTTTTTTTAAACCTAGAATATTATTGTAGTATTTCAAGCTTGTATTTCACAGTGACAAATGCAGCAAAGGCCCCAGATGTAGGGTATTGCCAAAAATGGGTGTTTTTTTTTAAACCCAGAATATAATTGCACTATTTTAAGCTTGTATTTCACTGTGACAAATGCAGCAAATGCCCCAGATGTAGGGTATTGCCAAAAATTGGTGTTTTTTTAAACCCAGAAAATTATTGCAGTATTTCAAACTTCTATTTCACTGTGACAAATGCAGAAAAGGACCCAGATTTAGGGTCTTGTAAAAAATTGGTGATTTTTTTAAACCCAGAATATAATTGCTGTATTTCAAGCTTGCACTTGACTGTCACAAATGCACATATGCTTTGCTGGGGCATTAAACTTGCATAAAATGGCCCAGCAAATGCCCACCTAACTAACAGATGGATAAAAGTTATTTTTATGTGTCACTGGGCTCAGGGCAGGGTAAAAGAATTGTTCACTGCACCCACACGCTGTAGATCGCTGAGTTAACAAGTACTTCTGATAAAAGATTATTTCCTATTCTCTCCCTCACAGCAGCAGCATCCTATCCATAGACTAATAAGAGCAGAGTGACGTGCAACGTACGAGACTCCAGCTTATATAGAGGTTGGGTCACATGCTGCACTGGCCAATCACAGCCATGCCATTAGTAGTAGGCTTGGCTGTGATGGCTTCTAAGGGCACACAAGTTAAACGCTTGTTGATTGGCTGCTCTGCAGCCTTTCAAAACGCGCCATTAACTCGCCGAACACCGAACCCGAAATTTTACTGAAAAGTTCGGGTTCGGGTCCGCGGTCTAAAAATCCTAAAGTTTGGTACGAACCCGAACTTTACAGTTCGGGTTTGCTCAACCCCTTGTCACCATACTTTGGCCACATGGCCTAGTTTCAGCTCAGCCCCATTGTAGTGAATGGGGCTGGACTGCAATACCAAGCATACTATATACGACACTGTGCTTGAGAGAGATGCCGGGAACCGGCTGCCTTCCCCGGAGCTCAAGGGAGCGCAAAAGCTTCCTGAAGCAGCTGATCGGCGGGTGTTCCAGGACTTGGATTCCCACTAATCTGATAAAGATTACCTACCCTGAGGACAGATTATCATTATGCATTTCTGGATAACTCCTTTAATAAAAAAAAAATGAGTACTGTAACTTTAAAAATTGATGTGCAGTGCAAGCAGATCCTAAGTGGATAGAAATGGCTACCCTGTCCTATCCGCAGATAAAATCTCACTCTCTCTAAATTTATTAAATCTATCTCCTATTTTCTCCCCTAATATTGTTCCTATTTGACACTAAACTATCTGTATTGTTTGTCTAAAAACTAGGCTTTCTTTTATTTCTCTCTTTGACAGTCATCCTGTAACATCAACTTACAAAATCATAAAACACATGGCTCCCTGCTTGGGATCTGCCTATGACACATGTCAATAGTGTTCCTCTTGATTGGTGAGGCTGAAAGCAAAGTATTATGGGAAGCCTGATGGGCCCTGCCCGAGCCTATGTGATCCTCCTTCTTCATCTTTCCTACCTTTCTGTCTTCTCATATGTAAAATGGCAGATGTCACTTTGATTGACCCTCCCAAACCAAATCTATATAGTTTGAGTTTATGTAGAGCAATTCTCATGTGTCTTCTGCTTTTTCTTTTGGCCTCATCTTGCTTATCTCCCCAAGATCAAAAGGCTTTTTCAGCTGAACTTCACCTACTTGAACCTAACATTTTCCTAAATGGTTGACTGTTCCAACTAAAATGGTGAGTTTCACTCAGTATTTATCTAATACTTAGGCCCCTTTCACACGGGTGAGAATTCCGTGCGAGTGCAATGCGTGAGGTGAACGTATTGCACCCGCACTGAATCCGGACCCATTCACTTTAATGGGGCTTCTATCTTCTATCTTCATTCAGCAGGACCTGCGCTAAAGTCACCGCGCTCACCACGTGGTGAGCGCGATTACGTCATCAAAGGTCCTTTGGCAGGTCCTGAAAGAAGAAGAAAGAAGAAGATGCCGGCTGCGCGAACAACAGGATGAGGTGAGTTAATTATTTTTTTATTTATTAACCCCTAAAGCCACATTTTAGTAAGCATTCTGTATTAAGAATGCTATTATTTTCCCTTAACACCATCTTATAAGGGAAAATATACAGAACACCTAACCCAAACTGCATTGCACCCCCGCGATAAAAACTGAACATCGGAACGCAATCACAGTCAAAACTGACTGACTGCAATTGCGTACCTACTCGCACAATTTTCCCTGATCGCAGACGCAACGCATCCGGACCTAATCTGGATCTGGACACGCTCGTCTGCAAGGGGCCTTATACTCTCAGCCAGATTTACATT